>NC_080051.1:18513458-18729417 GCF_026212465.1 Amaranthus tricolor | reverse complement strand
TATATATATATATATATATATATATATATATATATACATATATATATATATATATATATATATATACATATATATATATATATACATACATATATATATATATATACATACATATATATATATATATATATATATATATATATATATATATATATATATGTATATATATATATATATATATATATATATATATATATATATATATATATATATATGTATATATATATATATATACATATATATATATATATAGACATATATATATATATATATATATATATATATATATATATATATATATATATATATATATATAAATATACATATATACTTCATATTCTAATTCTATATACCCAAACATATTTTAATTCTATACTTCATACTTCAATATAAGCACTACATTGTAAATAAAATCATATTCAAAATATAAATAATAAAAAAAAATCATTTAACCCTAAAAACATGTATATTCTAATTCTAATAATTAAAAACATATGTACAACAACAAACCACATTTTAACAAAATACACATAAATCAAAATAATTAACAAATTAATAATATAACTTTGAAAAATATCAATAATAATGTAAAACTCCCTAAACCCTAAAAATATTAAAATACCTTGTGTATCTAGATGAAGAACAATTACAATGTGACCTACAATGAAATAAGAAAAACAAAATTACTACACATAACCATTTTTTCCAAACAAAAGTAAAAATAAACTTAAAAAAACAAAATTAATCGAAAAATGTACCTTGAAGAGAGCAGAATTGTGGGTTTATGAAGAAATTCGTGGGTTTCAAAGTTTAATGAAGAAAATTCGTGGGTTTATGAAGAACAAAGTATAGAAGCAAATTCGTGGCCTTGAAGAGAGAGTAAGAATAGAGCAATGAAGAAGAAGAAAAGAAGAAGAAGAAGAAGAATTTCGTGGGTTATGAAGTTTTGAAGAAGAAGAAGAACAAATGTCATAAGTTGAAGAATTTTGTGAGTTGAAAAAGAAAGTAGCATTTTGTAGAAGAGCAAATTGTCGTGAAATGAAGAAGAAAGCTTACCTTGTACAATAAGAATTAATATAGGGCGCGTTTTTTTCTAAAAAAAATAAAAATGGTTATGTGCTTCGATTCTCAAAAAACTGCAGCATATGTTGCCTTAAATGCTGCGGTTTTTTGGAAACCGCAACACATAACCATTTTTATTTTTTTAAAAAAATTCAAACAATATGTTGCAGTTTTGAGGAGAACCGCAACATATACTCAATTATTTTTTTTTACTTGTTTTTTCTTTCCATTTTATGCTGTGTCATTGATAAACCGCAGCATTTTTCGAGTAGCATATGAACTTTTTTCCACTAGTGTCAAGGTATTTCATACATTCGATAATGGCGATACTAGAGTTTACATTATGAATAAGTTTGTATTTTTTAATAATAATAATAATAATAATAATAATAATAATAATAATAATAATAATAATATTAAATGAAATAGTTGCGAAAAGGAAATCATATACAAGTCGAAAAATACTAAAAATTAAATGAAATTGACGCGTTGTAGGGAGCTTTCATAACCCTGTAAAACAAGAAAGTATGGGGAATCACAACCCTTACTTGGTGCAGGAGGCATTCAATAAGGTTTATCTCATGTCTAGAAACTAACTGTATTTTCCTTTTTTGGTTTCAGTTTAGGGACTCCCTACAATGATCACAGAAGAAAGCAATTCTATTTCTAATTGGAAGACTACAAGGAATTCCTTCCACTACAAATTTAGAGTCAATTGGAATCGAAAACCCGATTCAAGATAGCAACATAGACACCTTAAAAGCAATGATAATTCCCAAAATTGCAGACATTTTAGAATCAAGAACAAAAGCAAAGAAAATAAGAGTACTTGAAATTACAAACGGAAAAGCAGAACCCAAGGGAGGAAGATTTAGTCGGGTTTAAGTCTGAGGACTCTTTCTTGTTTTTGTTGAGTCAAAGGAACCTTTCAAACAAGTAATAAGGATGTTGAGTATGTTGGTATTAATCATAGTTAATTGTATATAATTTGAATATGGATTTGAATGAATCAAAATGCATAATTGTTTAAGGACATATCAAGCAGTGTTAATATAAGTATTCCATTAAGTATGTGATGAATGGAAAATTTTGGCTTATTCTATTAATGACAAGTCGGCATTAGAGGCTAGTGGGAGCATTCAAAATTCATGCCTTTTTTGGGTTGTTTGTGGAAGAGATACTTTATGTCGGATTTTATAATAGAAAACACTTATTTTGGGAATAAATTGATCGTTGTGATACGTGATATTTCAAATTGTTCTTTTGAACGAGAAAATATAAATCAATCATCATGTGTTAATGCTAGTTTAGGATAAATAATTTTGAAAAATATAAGTATAAAGTAATTTGAATTTTACTATTTTTTATTGGTCAATTTTAAATAGAACGAATCCTTATAATTGTTTTATTTTTTCAAGTTGATAATTATTGGAATTGTAACGCAAATACAAATAAAACAAACCAATTTGTATTTCCCCTGTGTGGATGACAACGGAACTCCTTACTTTGTAAATCACCAAAATGGACATCATGAAGATAAGGTTACGACAATGCCTTCTTATGAAACAAGTGTGTTTTATCAAACAAAGTCTATGAACCAAAAGGTTGATTTACTAAAGCTTATCAATGAACCAATATAATGATTCATCGCTATTAACCACCAGAAATAGTTAACATACATTAATTATGATTGATAATAAACAACACTAATGCAAAAAACTAACAAAACCGCAAAAAAGACAGGGGACAGGCGACGAGTTGCCACAGCCTGGCAACGAGTCGTTGCCAACAAAGCCGACTCGGCTTTGGGTTTTGTCTCATTTTAAGACCCTGCTTTGAACAAGCGATGACTCGTCGTTTATAAGATATTTTGGACTTATTATATACGGTAAAGGTAGATAATTAGGTGGTACTTATGATCTAGCCAACTTGAACTAAAAGTAGAAGTTAATTATGAAGAGAATGTATTATTCACTGTATTATACAAATGAGAAGGAAGGACTCCTTAAATACAACCTACCTATATCTAAAAGAGGATACAAAAGATATTGCAAATAAACTAATTAAACAGCTAATCAAATGCCTAAGAATAAGCATGAGATACTAAAAACAATATTACAGAGATAATTACTCCTAATATTATGCCAACTAATATTCTGTTACTAAAAATATGGAGCTAATATTCTGTTAACTTGAGGGTAGTACGTATTTGGAATTTCTTTTGGGTTTGTTACATGATTGGCCTTGTAAAAGTTTCCCCTATTATAATCAACTAAATAGTACTCCTTTTGTCCTATGTATTATTTTACTCTTGTCTTATTCATCATTTTCGATATATTCACTGTATTTTAATAGTAATACTATTTATCTTTAAATTTATTTTGACTTATACATAAGAAATAATATATATATATACTACAACAAAATTAACCTTTAGTGACATATATTTAGTGACATTGAAATATATGTCACTAATTTATTTTTTTAATGTTACTAATTTATATTTTTAATGTTATAATTGTTACTCTAGTTTTTTTTAATTCCACTATAAAGTGATTTAATGACACTTTATTTGGGCTTTAGTGACATATGTAATTGTCACTATAGCCTATAGTGACATTTAAGAGGAATGCCACTAGATTCAACGTCTAGAAAAGTTTTAACATGATTTTTTATTTTGCTGCAAAAGGATCCAATAAATGTAATTAACGCCACTATGAACACCATTAGAAATTTAAAATAATGACTATAAATAATCATCATCATTATACCAATATTCCGCTCGAAAGAAGTGTATTATTATACTCTTTTTAAAACCTAGTTTTTTAAAATGTAATTTTTATAAATTTTCGTTAAGTCAAACTAGAGATATTTCATCATCATCATCATACCAAGTGCATCCCGCTCATAGAAAACTATGGTCAGGGTCTGTGAAAGGAAGAAAGACGGCAACTCATACCTATAGAGTATAGAGGAGAGTGCGGTCAAAGAGTCCCTCAAGTTAAGTAACAGAGTAAGTATTTTTTAAAAAACTAAAGATATATAATGTCAATATATACATTGAATTACAAGTAAAAAGAAATATAGCTAAGTATTGAGAAACGTATTTTTAAAAAAAAAACTTTTAATATTTCGTTAAATTTTACTACTATAATTTTGTTTCTTCACCAAAATTATCTGTAATCATTCCATTAAAATATATAATCCGTTTACAATACTCACTAAAATTTTCATGTTCTCAACTCGTACAATTTTAGGTTGTCTTAAATATGGTTATTGGACATATGATTCTATAATATGTAATTTTTAGAGATGTTCGAAAAATTTGATGATTTGATATTCATCCACTCTTGTAACCTAATTCGATTTGATCCGATTTAAAAGTAGATTTACTATTATGTAAAAATTAATGTGAACACAAAATTCGATTTAGAACTAACTGACTTAAAGCACCTAATCCGAAATCAATTGAATGAACTGAATAAATACATCTAGTGATTTTCTAATTTACTTTCATTAAAAAATTTATTAATTTGTTAGGAATGTTACGGACAAAATGTGAAACAGATTAACTCAACAAAAAGTTTAAACTGATAGTTGAAGCCTTATGATATGTTATAGCATGGCCACGGTCCGGGTTGGGCCGGCTCCGTTCCGGTTCCGGCTCCACCCGGTTCTGGTTCCATTTGGAACCTGTCGCGAACGATTCCGGTTCCGGTTTCGGGCGGTTCCAAACGGTTCATTGGCGGTTCATGAGGCGGTTCATGAGGCGGTTCCGGCGGTTCCAACTCGCAGGACGTGCGGGTCGGACCATTAGTTCCATTTTTATTTTTCCTTTAAATATTTATATAATATAAAAATACTATAATATTACGGACGTACCTTTGATGATTACTTGATTATTAGCGAAATTCATTGCTTGTCAAGTTGTCATCGTTATTAAAATATTTACTAAAAAGAATGAAAAAATAAATTAATAAGAAATGAATCAACGATAATGTCGATAAAGATGATTAATAAAAAAAGAGGGAGAAAATGGACTTGAACCTAGTAACCAAAGGAATACTAAGTTGCCTACGTATCCCAAACGAATCAAAGCCCACGTAGTTCTTTGTCATACCTTTTATTTGTAGTTGTTAAATGTTGATTTATCGATGTTCGATTGATCCTATTCGTCGTCGTCATCATCATCTGGTTGGTTAGATGCTTCCGCTGACTCTCCTCCTGACGATGATGCAGATGTATCCATCATCATCCATGGATCATCATCATCGCCTTGATCATCATCATTCCTTAGTCCTTGTGTTCGAATCTCCGCTTGATCCCAATCTTTCTTGCAAACACATATTTGAATACTATGTGGAGCAAGACGATATCTCTTTTCGTCTAAATCTCTTCTACCTGCACTAAAAGCAGACTCCGACGCAATCATAGAAGCAGGAATTGCAAGGATATCCTTTGCAATTCTCGATAATATGGGAAATTTTATACATTTTTCTTTCCACCACTCTAAAATATTATAGCTACCTTGGTGAATTTTAAAGTGATGTTTAAGATAATTATCTAATTCTAAATATGTAGTGGAGGGTGAAGAAAAGATGATCCTACAAAACTATCATCTTTGCTCATTATATTAGCCATTATGAAATTATAATAAGAGGGACGTGCCGAGACGCTAACACGCCTAGACGTATCGCGTTTTGGGTTATATACACTAGCATAGTAATCATAAAGTTCTGCTAAAAGTTTTTTACAAGTTCCAACATAATTATGTACATCACTAGGCAGGCGATCTAATGATTGGTAGTAAAATCCAATTACTTTAGTAAGGACTTTTGTCTTAAAAAATGGGTCTAAAATGGTTGCAATTTCATAAATAAAAGGAAAATCGGTAAAATATGTCTTCCACTTATCCATCATATCTGCAAGAATCGACTTTAAATATGGGTTAGTATCATCATGCGTATGTTTAAGAAGAAGATAAAAAATAGTAATACACTCACTTATTACGAAGTGAACGTTTGGTTCGTAAACATATGAAAAAATCTTAGTTGCGTGGTCATACGCTTCTAATATTTTATGTACATCTATAGCTAGTTCCCATGTGTCATCAGTTATATAGCTATCTGTACACTCACTATAAAGTTGTGTTATAACTGGATAATAAGCAATCGCTTTTCTTAATAAATCGTTGGTTGAGCCCCAACGTGTAGGAGTATCTAATGACCAATACACTTTTTTTAGTTAATAATGGTCACATAATTGCTTATATCGTCTCTTTATCTGTCCAATTCTAAGCCACTTCACTATGTCTCTAATTGGATCTAATAAATCACTTAATTGTTTTATACCTGCTTGGCAAGATAAGTTTACTATATGAGCACAACAACGTATGTGTAATAATCTACCTCCAAGGATAAAACTAAATGCAGGTTCGTTATACAAAAGTTCCATACATTTAATGTTAGCGGTTGCATTATCGGTAGAACAACAAAATATCTTATCTAATAAGTTCCATTCTCTACATATCTCTACTAATCTGTATTTTATGTTTTCACCCGTATGTCTTTCGAGCATTGCCTCAAAAGCAATTATTCTTTTTTGAATAATCCAATTTTGATCTATCCAATGTGCTATTACACACATATAAGATTCTAAATATGGGGGAGCAGACCAAATATCAATTGTCATGTTAACCCTACCATTAAAAGATTTAAACATTTCTACTAATTCATAGCGCATTATTTCATATAATTTAATTGTGCGTCGTTTAAGAGTGCTCCTAGGGATTGCTCTATATTGTGGTTGCAAAGTTTTTCTAGTGTAACGCTCGTATGCCCTACTTTCACCATGGTTAAATGGCAATTCATCACAAATTACATACTTAGAAAATTCATCAATCATATCATTACGATTATATTTAAAAGGCATACCTGTGCTGGGAATGTCCCACTGTCGGCTTCCACTTATGGTCCCGCTGCCACTTGCTGCATGAATTTCTTTTGTGATTCCATGCTTCTTTGCCAAATGTTTGTTAAAAGATCCCGTACCACCACCTAATACGTATTCACAAAACACAATAAATAAATTTTTATAAAATTGTATGTATAAAAAACTGAAAAAGTATTTACCTCTGGCGAAATTGTATGAAACTAAGGGCTTTACTCCTTGACTTTCACAAATTTGACAAGTGCATTAGAAAACATCTGGATTGTCGGTTGGTTCTTTTGTAAAATACGACCACACATGTGAAACAGCTCTACCACTAGGAGGTGGCATTGCTGGAAAAGGTTGTCTTACTGGTTCATCTTCATCTAAATTTAAATATAATGACACACTCAAATACCACAATATATAAATAAATAATAATTTAAAATTTAATCAATTTGAAGAATAAAATTGTAAAACTAACCGACACTTTGGAATTTGACTCGTTTACCACGAGCTTGTCTTTGTTGTTGTTGTTGTAGTTGTTCTTCATGTGATCTTATTGATGACTGTCGAGATCTATGTATCCCAGTAGGGGTCGTTGGTTCCTCTTCTTGTTCTTCTTCTTCTTCATCAATTTGTATTTCTCTTTCCACTTCTTCTGCATAATTATGTAATTTTTGGTCGTACCCTTCTAGATAATTTGGTTCATAATTATAATTACTAATCGAAGGTGTTGTTGATATAGACGGAGTTGAAGTGGCCTTTCTTTTGGAGCTAAAACCTCCCAATGATTTTGCCACTTTAGTATCTTTTTTAGAGACTTTTTTCAAAAAAGAAGACATGATAATATTGAAATAATAATAGAATTAAAAAATAAATAAATAGTTAATTAATAGACTAATTATGTAATTAACTAAATTAAAAAATAATTAAAAGACTAATTATGTAATTAAGAGAATAATTGCGTAATTAAGTAATTAAGTAGAGAGAGTAAGTAGAGAGAGTAGGAGAAGAGATGAGTTGTGAATGAAAATGATTGAAAGAGATGGGTATTTATAGGAAAATTTGCAATGGCTAGTATAATGTCTAGTTTTCCGGTCCGGTTCCATGGAACCGCTGGGCCAGTTCACCCGGACCGGTTCCGGTTCCATGGAACCGCTGGGTCGGTTCACCCGGACCGGTCCCGGTTCCATGGAACCGTTGGACCGGTTCACCCAGACCGGTTTCGGTTCAGGCCCGCGGTTCTTAAGTCCGGTTCAAGCAGTTTTTTTCCGGCGGTTTCACGATTCCGCGGTTCATGCCGGTTCGGAACCTGTCGCGAACGGTTCCGGTTCGGTTCCTGGTAACCCGCTCTATGGCCATCCCTGCCTATATATTTTAGCATATCCCCTCACTCGATAACTAGTTTTAACTAGAAGTATAAATGTATCACAAATCTTTTTCATATCTGAAAAAGAATATTCTAATTTAAATGAAATTTAAATAAATATAAGAATATTCCAATTTGAATAAAGGATAGAGTAAGATGAACCAATGACCATGTACTCTAACCCAAAATAGTCCCAAAGTTTGGAAAAGGATCAAGAAATTAATATAGCGCGAGAAAACGAAAGTTTACAAAAAAACATAAATGAATGCTTTTTCCTATACAGACTATTGGGACAGCAATGGAGAAACACAGATCAATTAAGCTGAGAAGTCCTATCAAAATTCATCACAAGCTCTATGTTTTCTACCATTCATGACGTCAACCTGCAAATACAATTAATATTTATTAAGCTTAAAAAAATGAAAATATATAAGGTGAAAAAGAATTTGGAGAAATGATTCACCAACAGGGAAGCTCTCAAGGAACTCTTTAATCGCACTCTTTTTTATGGGTATGAGTTGTCGTCTTTCTTCTCTTCCAATACCCTGATCATAGTTTTTATATGAACGGGATACACTGAATATTAAGATGATGATATTCATCAATAGGGAAGAATCTTAGTCCGAGTCTGCTTAATTAGATTATAGCCTAAATCATCTTATTAAAAACTTATTACTATTGAATTTTATAGTACAAATGTCACGCAAAAATGATAGTCAAGTTAATTTAGTAATCACTTTAAACTTTCTTAATTCACCTAAAAATCATGATTCACGACACTAATTACTTTCTTTAAAAGTGGAAATGTTACAATAAATTTCTCGGTAAATAATACTTCCATTGACTCATTTCTTTTTTCTATATGAGAACAAATTTTAACAAGTGCATTCTTTGTCTTTTGAGTTTGCTTTGTGCAAAATTTAAATGAATAAAGGCAAGATTTTGTTGAGTCAAGAACCAAATGTTTAATAAATGATGATGAGTTTGATCGCTTAGTGGGGAAAAAGCTAAACTAGCTTGTATTGATGAGGGCAAGGATGAGAAAGCAAAGACTTAAACATGCCACGAATTTGAAGCAAAGAAGAACGAAGAAGTGAGCTCTAATTTTCAATCTTCCTTACAAATTCCTATATACTCCATATTTGCACATAAATAAACCATCGTCAACTATTTTGTTTCATCTTTGATTTGAATTCTATCTCTTAAGATATGCAAACTCATCCTTCAAAGTATTCATATTTCTGCTACTCCCATCTCCATATTTGACTATCATTTCTAAAAGCCCAACATTCCGATCCATATAGGAGTACTGGTCAAATGGTCATTTGATAAAACTTTCCCTTTTAACTTTAAAGGCACACATAGATCACTTAATATCTAAGTAGTTGCTCTTCATTTTTTCTCCTAAACTTAATTATATGGGTCACACCATTTTTGATGCTTTAAAATAATGCATGACCCAAGGTTTTATAGCATCTACTTGGATCGAAATCTATCCCTTCTAGCTTTGTAACATCTCTCCTTATTTTGTGTGTGCTGAATTTGCGCTTTCTGTATTTCATCTTACTTCGACTTAATTTGAACCCTTGTGACTTTAATTGTTGTCTCCATCGTTCTAACTCACTACAACAAAATATACTTTTAGTGGGATATATTTAGTGACATTTAATTTAAATTTCTATACTTTAAATTTCTTATGGTATATTAACTGAATTTACTGACATTTATTAGAATTTTTATCAGCATAATAACAAATCATACTAAAATTTTTTGCGATGTAGGATCTAATGACATTTCTTATAAAAGTCACTATAGACTATAGTAATAATTACATATGTCACGAAAGGCCCAATAAAGTATCACTAAATCACTTTATAGTGGAACATTAAATTAAAACCAACAATTATCCCACAAAAAAATAAAAACCGATGATATTTTTTTAAATGTCACTAAATCCTATGTTGCAAAAAGTTAATTTTATTATAGTGACTTAGCATTACCAAAACAATATCATCAGCAAACAACATGCACCAAGACGTACAAAGAGGTTTAGGGCCAAACTTTGATGAAGGCTAATTATAAATATTGTTATCCCTCAACATGTCCTTAACATTCAGATTATATACCAAATTATATGCTTAGCAATTATCTAAACATATTCAAAACTAACTAATTTATATTTTCAATGTATTAGATATGATATTCCATAAGATATTATGGTAGATAAGAAAAGAAATTCAAAATTGAGATATTAATATATTGTTGTGTCCTTGTTGTATGGAGCTTGAATTGGGGGCACCAATTTACACACATGAAAAATGACAAGACATATTTATATTTGCAGGCATGTTTATTATTGTGGTGAATAAACAAAGGATAAAGTTTAGAATTTAAATTTAGATAAGATAAAAAATATAATTATAAATATATTGTAAGCTTCATTTATGTATCATTTCGAATAATGGCTAGGAGAAGTCGTTTTCTAAACACTGTAATAGAATATGTAAAAGTTTGTTATATGCTGGCAGTCATTCTACTACACCTAACAAAATGTTTGTTAGTGTAGACTCTAAGGGGTCTTTGAGCAACTTCTTGTTGACTAATGAGCGTAAGATTTTTATTAGTGACTTATTTGACAATCGAATGCGTTCATTTTTTTATTACTTTTAAGCTAGTTGAATAAGTTATTAAATTAGAAAAGTATTTGATAAAATTTAGTGTTAGTTGTTAGATATTTATTAAAGAAAAAAATAAACCAATAAGGCACTGGAAAAAAAAGCTAAGAAAGTTAGTTTTTTCAAATTGGTTTAAAAGTCAACCTTTTAACTGGCTGAAAAATTACTTCTATTTACGGAAGGCATTTTAACTTTTCCATCAATAATAAAATACCAAAAGTCAAAGTCAACCAAAATATCAACCCAAAAATCAGTTAGTGTTGAATTTAAAATTTATTTTATTTATACTTTTGTTCAATTAAATTAGGCCACCTATTGTTGTTTATATATAGTAGACTTGGGAAAATCATCGATTGCTCGGATTTCGGGTCGGATCAGTTTTGGTCGGGTTATTTTTGGGTTGGGATAGTTTCAGGTTGGGTCACTTTGGATATGGGGTGGGTTTGGATTGACCCAACGAGTCACCATTTTATTTTTTCCATCATTAACTTAAATTTGCCAAATCACGATAAAAATAGCAACACAATTTTAGATGATGTTTTTTTTGGGTCAAAATTGCGGGTTTCAACCCATTCCTTTTAGATGAGTTTCGGATTAATTTTTGAGTCGGATTAATTTTTCAAGGTCTACGTAGGAGTATTATTGAATAGTATATTTCTTCTGTTTTACTTATACCGTTATTCTTATTATGGTAATTTTTTAAGTAAAAATCTCACATTTATTTTATTTTTTCATTTATCTGTCCATTATTCAATTTGTGACATGCAAATAAGAGCAATATTGAAAATTTTCTTGCTATATCGAACAAAATTAATGATACTTACCGCATGTAAATAATTTGCTTTTATTATGTATTAATATTTTCTCGTTATGTACGTCATTATAGGCAAAGATATAACATTAGAAACTTTTACCATTTTCTTCGCTATCTTAATTTGTATGCAACTTTATTTGATGCAAATTAAAAATTAAAAAAAAGCATGTATCGTTACAGAGCGCTAGCTTAATTAGACCCAACAAATTTACTATAATCTCTTTGGGTTGATCTAATAATTTTAATATATTTTTTAAATTCAACCATGACCTCATATTTTCTTACTAACTTTCATCCACAAATTCAAGTTCTTTATTTCGTCCCATTTCTTTCTTTCATACTCCCTCCGATCCAAATAATTAGTCACATTTTTTTTATTTGGCAAAACCTTTTTATTAGTCCCATTTCTATTTTTGGCAATCTTTTTTTACTTAAATACCCTTAGTTCACACAAGTAATTACGAATATACCCCCATATACTTTACTTACCCAACTACACTTCACTACTTATCCTTCATTACTTACCTTTTATTATTTACCCTTTTTAATGACCCCACACAACCCTTAATATCCGTGCCCAAGCAAATGGGACTAATTATTTGGATCAGAGGGAGTATTTTTTTGTCTTATTCGTGTACTAACGATTAACCATTGAGACAATACTATTCACAATCGCAGGGTGCATGTTGAGTTAAAAAGCCATGCACAGATTCTGTTATTATCCCGTAGCCTTCCTCACATGTGCTTTTAATTATTTTGTTGCTTCTTTTATTCATTTTTGACAATACAAGTGACCAGTCATAATAATGTATTTTATAATTCAAAAATACAAATAATTACAAATTGTAAGTCTGTTTGAGATATTATTATTGTGAGGATCTAATACATACTGATAAGTTTTATATTTTCCTGTTTTTTTTAATTGCTAATAAAAATAACAAATTTTATTTAGAAAAGAATATTTACCTGTTATTAATTTGATTTTTAAAATAATTATCAACAGATTATTTAGTCTTTATATAATGATGACTATATAATGATGATTGATGTGCTATTTCCTATTTTTATATGGTAAAAATTAATGGTGAGTGAGCTATTAATTAAAGAAAAATGCCTGTATTTTTATAATTAAAGAAAAAATGTGTAGAATTCTTTCAACTTAATTTGGATTGAATATTAGTCCAGTGAAGAAATTTTTATTGACCTATTAATTAGCTAAAGTGACATAACTACATAAAAATCCAACTTAAAATACTGAACAAAATTATGTAATGGTTATAACTTATATGAGGAGAAAACTTGATAATTTTATAGTTTGTCAGGTTTTCAAATTGAATCTCTCTATTGTTTTTACTTCTATTAGTATCTTCTACCACCCTTTATATCTTATACGCTATAGTATATTAGATTTTATTTAATATTAAAGCCCCTTAGTTGATAGACCCGATGGATTTAGGCATATATGTTGCACATAACTGGAACGTTTTCTGCTTATTTATCCACTGAGAACTATTACAAGAAAACGTTGGGATTGCAACAACCATTTGAAGTCTAAAAAACTTTGTCGTTGTTAGCGAAAAAAGATAAAATTGTCGTTAGAAAATAACAAAGGACGACAATCGAAAAAAATAATAGTAAATAAAGGATATAAATTGATAAAATAACAATTTTTTTTTTTTAAAAAAAAAAAGGGAAAAACACTAAAATATGTCTATAAAACTAATAGTATAGTAGATGTGTAAAACATACTAACTGATGTAAGCTCCACCAAATAACTCAAAATTTTAGATGTCATGCTAGCCTGAGTTCTACTATCCATTTTACAGTTCGAACAGAAGTAGGTGTTTGAGAAAGAGATGTGAGTCTGCATAGGGTTTTGTCTATCTGAAAACTGATGAACAATCATTCTGTTTTGCTATATGACAACCCAAGCATCCCATCCATCCAAAAATGTATATAATCACCCCTTTTACTATACGAGTATTATGACTACATACACTTATGTTTTGGGTAATGTCCTAATTAATTTCGTTAGTTAATTCTGTTACAATTATATTTTTTTATTTTCTCTAATTTTATAATCATATTCAGACTAGTTAATTGTTTCTATTATATTCTTAATAATTATACAATATTTTGTTGTTGCGAACTATTGGGGCACATGGAAATAGTATATAAGTATTGTGAAAAAAAAGTTCAGAATAATCTTATTTATTGCCCATCTATTGTGAATAAATCATACTAATGATTATTTCTAAATAATCCAACCTTTATATTTTATTTTTTGATAACACTCCTTTTCACATATTAACCGGTTACTATAGGTACCTATTAGCTGTTACATTCACTTCTTCTTCCCCCTTATACTTCTTCGTTGGTAGAACCCAACTCTTCTTTGGTGATAGGCACCTATAATAGCCAATTTAAATGTTAAAAAGCGGTGTTATCAGCAAATAATATATAAAGGTTGGATAATTTAGAAATAATCAATATTAGGAATTATTCACAGCAGATAGACAATTGGAGGAATTATTTTGGACAATATTTCCAAAAAAAAAATTATGTATGAGAAGTAAAAAAAACGTTATAATATACTATCTCAGTCCCATAACACTTACACCGTTTCGGGGAAATAATTAGATGATAACAATAACAAAATATTATTGTTGTCCTTACATAATGGCAAGAGTATGAGAGTTGATGGTATACTATGAAGTAGAAATAAAGTAAAGTTAAATAAGATAAGTTATTTTATGACAAGTAATGTAAATAAAAGATGAAAAAAGAAAGTGTAACCAATATTATGAAACAGAGAAGAAAATTAAAATCATAAGCAATTATTCCCTCCGTTTCTTAATAAAATTCCCATAAAAAATTTTCACGGGAATTAAGAAAAGAAAAATCTTTTAGATAGTAGAGATATTATTTTATTTAATAATAAATTTGATGCATGAAAAATGGAGACCAAAAATACTAAAAGAATATTAAATAAAAGTTAGTGGAAAAAATATAGAGACCACAACTAATTAAAAAATGTTTTTATAAAGTTAGTGGAAAATATGTCTGAACCATAAGAAATATAAAAATATTAAAATGAAGTTAGTGAAAGATATGTGGGGACCATAAATATTATTTAAATATTAAAATGAGGATGAGTAAAATTATTTTTGTCAAAAATTTGTGATATGGAAGTAAATAAAAATATTTCTTATAGGAAGAACAAGTGGAAAGTGGGAGCCTCTTTAAAGAACGGAGGAAATCTATTACATCCGTTCTAAAATACTTAAGTGATAGAAACAAAATGTATAGATAAATATGACATTACTTACATGTATAATACGCAAAAATTTCTAATCACTACAAAAATATAAAAATTATAATAATAAAATCAACAAAATAAAAAAAGATAAGTTATAATAACAAAATTCTCATTTTATTAAATTCTATTACATAAAAGTGATTTGTTAACCTTATAAATAACTGTTATTTTACTAGATTCTTTTCATATACGGTAGAAAATATATAATTATGAAATCATAAATTTCTCAACCACACATTCATATGTATATGATAATACCAATTCCTCATTCTGTCCCTTCTCATCATTCATTCTATCTCCCCCTTTCTCTCTGCCTTCTTCCTGAAGACATATACTCAATGCATCCTTGATGGGAAACATCAGTATGACAACCTGCATCTTTTTCCTTATACTGTTTATGTCCTTTTTTTTTTCTTTCTTTATTATTACTCCCACCTTCCCTTTAAATTGCTAGAGTACACCTTTTTTTACAAAATTTTCGGTAAATGAGTATTTCTTTCGTTTTATTATATTTGTTATATTTCACTTTTAATGCATTCTAATATATTATTTTGTTTATTTTCATGTTGAATTATACAAATTCAAAAATTATAAATTATGAAAGTATGCGATTAGACGATTCAAAGAAGATCTCACTTGACTATATTTTTACTTACATATTAATCGAAATATATAAAATTAACTTGAACGATGAACAGTGCGTATAATCGAAATGTAGTGAGTATTTCAGAACGGAGGAAATATATGAAAAGGAAAAAATAAAAGAAAATCAGCTCATGATAAAAGAAAAATAGAGTATATTTACACAATATTGTCTTTTTTAAAAAATAATTCTCATTTTTTTTATGAAAACATATTTTTCTCCATACCGTCCATATAGAATAACATTTTTTTTTAATGGCAAACAGCCAACTTAGACAATAGTTTATATAAAAGAGAAAACCGATATCTAAAATGCGATTTTTTTGTAAATTGATAAAATTAAAAATAAAAAATTTTAGGCTACCTAGCTCTCCAACAAGTCTAGAACTTGCGATCACCAACCACGACATTTCATGTACAACTTCGTCACTAACTACGCTTGCAAACATTCCATGACGTAATTCCATGCCTTTGGTTTTTAACTAAATCAATATTGCAATTTCGGCTATAAACTCTCACGGAGCCCATAATTTTTTTCATCAAAAATTTTTAAATAAGATAAACCATCATATGATATTGCGGTTTACTCTTAGATTTTTTTTATTTTTTTTCAAAATTATAATTTGGATAAAACCGCCATCTCAAATAGTGATTTGCTAAAAAAATAATACCAAATAGTGGTTTAATCCAAAGAATAAACAAACATATATTCTATGTACTGTTCTACGTGGACGGTACAATGGAAAATAAGTTTTTCATGAGCGTAGGATGAGACATAAGTTCTCAAAAGACATTATTGAGGGCAAAGATTAAAAAAAATACTCCCTCCTATTCATAAATAAAGGGACATTTGAGTTTTGTACCAAAACTAAGGAGGCGTGGGGGATCACTTAAAAGTGGGTGGAAAACTCTCTTTTTCCATAAAGGGTATTGATATTTATGTGTTGCTGTGTTGTTGTAGTAAGGGTATAAGGGTAAAAAAAAATGACAAAAATAAAAATTAGACATAATCAATGAATTGACCCAATAAGAAATTGTCTCTAAATCAATGAATAGGAGGGAGTAAGAGTTTAGGATAAAATAAAAAGTCTCATTACAAATTTTGAAAGTAAAGAAATATTTCAAAAAATCAAAATAAAAAGTGTATCAAATTAAAAGGAAAAAAATTAAGAATTCTTTAATAATACCAATGTTTGATTCTATAGATTCGTCAACATCTACAAAGGTAAGTCAAAGTGTGAAGGTTCTTAACAAACCTAAGACATAATACTATTGCAATATGTTGACGGGGTACATTAAGAAGGATTGTTAGAAATGAAAAAAACATAAATTCCAACAACGTTTTTGATAGTTATCGATGATGAGGCTGTGTTAGTCACTACCCACAGTTTTAAAGGGAAAGACGAATGTAATCTTGATTTCGGTTGTTCATTCAACGATTCTCAATAGGGACTTCTATGGTACCTACAAAAATGTGGATTGAGGAAGTGTCACCATGAGAAATAATCAAATATGCAAGGTGATTGTTATTTGGCGTGTCCACATCAAGATGTTTAATGGGACAGTTAAAAATTTTGTGGATATTAGACATTTTTTGGTTTTGAAAAAGAAATTTGATCTCTTTATGTAAACTTGATGATATGTATAGGTGTTGGTTTAGTTGTGAAAGTGGAGTGATGAACGCTATGTGTAAGGCGAGTCTTGGAATAGCCAAAAGGAGCAATCGAAGAAAATATGCAAAATTCAGCATTTAGAGGCAGAAGGTCCAGGATGATTTGTCGCCTAAGTTGGCTGCCCGAGCAACGATTCTTCGCCAGTCATTGTGAGGCTACACGTATTTGTTCTAGTGATTATGCTTTGTACATAGGTCGTATTTGGGAAATTTCCAAACAAATTCCCTACTACACATCCCAAACACCAATTTCAATTATTCCAAACACTTAGTTAGTAATTCATAAATACCTACTTCTCATATCATAAATGCCTACTTCAAATATTTGAACTCCCACTTCACATTAAAAAATTCTTCCTTTTATGAACACCTACTTTATATATTCAAAACTCCTACTTCAAATATCAAAAATTCTAATCTATATATAGCAAAAATATCTACTTTAAATACTAAAAATCCCTACTTGAAATATTATATACATACTACACATACTGAAAACCCCTACTTTATACATCAGATTTACAATAAATATTTTTATCAGTGGAAGTATGTATTTCAATGAGTCATAATTGTTTCTTTTACCAGTAAAAGTATGTATTATAATAGTTTACTGTATATATTTTTCATGCCCGAGTAGTAATTATGATGATTTATAATAGATGTTTTTATTAATAAAAGTGGGTATTTTAATGAGTCATCATGGTTAGGTATTTTTGTCAGTAGAAATTAATGTTTGTGATTCATATAGTAAAATAGAATAAAACCTTGTATTTTAAAACTCCTACTAATTTATCTTAAAGTAGTTACTATTTATCTTAAAATATCTTTTTTTAGATCTTAAAACTCTTACTTTAATACTTTAAAATATATACTATAAGTAGTTTAAATATCTACTTATTAACTTGTAAAATAAAGAAACAGAAAATGCGATAAAATGACTACTATGAACATCTACTTTAGATATGAATTTTAAATTAATAGACTAAAATTCCTACTTCACATATTATAAACACCTACTATACATATTAAAATTCATACATTATACATCATAAACACCTACATCACTTACTTAAAACTCGTACTTTACATTGATATGCAACTACTTTATATGTATTAAACACCTAGTTCATCTACTTCATCAAATGTCTACTAAACAACTGCAAATGGTCCATCCGTCCATGGATGAAGTAATGTCCATTGTAGAAGCTTCAAAACTTAACCTTATTCTCAATCTTCAGTCTAGTCAACCTAAAATCTTAATCTTAATTGAACCTTAATACAATTATTTTCAAATGATGAAAATTATATTGGAGAAGAAGAAGGATAGTTTTGAATGACTAGATGGAGAAGCTAAGGAGTAAAGCTAAGGATGGTATCTATAAAAAGAGAAAGCTCATGAATTGAAAAATGTTTTATTTTTAATTTTTTAATTTCTTGCTTTTCAAAAAACTAAGCTGACCCAATTAGAAACGTATCTAAAATAGATAAATTGTCTCTTTCAAAAATTTGTGTTAGCACAACCCCCAAGTGAACATCAAACATGACATAAATATCAAACCAGGCCCCCAACCTAGCTAGCTCCTTTCCACCAACATTTATTTTCTTACACAGTTGCATACATTTGTCATTATATGAACTATTAACTTCATACTTCTCCTTTAGCTAGCTCCCAAGAGTCTTACACTTTTCACCTTCTATTTATACCCCACATTTGGCCTAAACTCTTACAGTTTATTTCTTCACCATTGAAAGAAAGCTAGGCTACATTAATGATTAATAATGTCACCAGCAGCATCAACAAGATGGTGTCCAACACCAGAACAAGTAATGATTTTAGAGGAATTGTATAAAGGAGGATTAAGAACCCCTAATGCTTCTCAAATTCAACACATTACTTCCCATCTTTCTCTTTATGGCAAAATTGAAGGTAAAAATGTTTTTTATTGGTTCCAAAATCATAAGGCTAGGGAAAGACAAAAACTTAGGAAAAAACTTATTGGTAAACAACATCTTCAAATCACATTTTCTCATTATGATCCTCTACCTAATTTTCACCCTCATCATCATCATCATCATCATCATCATGTCTTTGATCAACATTTAATTCAACATCTTCCTAATCATCATCTTCATTTTGATCCCTCTTTTCTTCCTCCACCTCTACCACCACTACCTCCACCATCATCTTGTTGCCGTCCAACGCCGCCTTCACATGGCTTGTTCCATCAGCTTCCTCCTCTCACTTCATCACGCTTTGCTTTGCATCAGGCAAGTTTTATTATATATATTTTCTTTATTTGCTGTTACTAACAAAATATAAATATAAATATAAATATATATATATATATATATATATATATATATATATATATATATATATATATAAAAGACACTATTTTCTATACTAAATTTGTTTTGGTTTATAGAGTTTATCTGATTTGTTGAATTAGGGTTTTGACTTGTTGTGGTTACATATTAGTATTGGGTAGTTTTACAAATTAAATTTGAAACCAAATATTTTATTTATAGTTAAGGTTTCCTAAATAATTATAAAAAAAGGGTATTAGATTGAGAAAAATATTCTAACTAATTTGTCAAAAGTTTCTATCTTACAGTTTTTGTATATATTTGAATCCCTTAAAATATCAAAAAAAAAAAAAAAACATGGTGTCTTAAAAACCCACAAAAGATGATTGGTATATTAATTTAATTGACAATTATGAAGTGATCAAGAGGATTGAATCATGTTACGGTTAGAGCAAAGAGACTCTTCTTAGACGATAATTAAAGTTTTAGGTTTGATTTTTTCCTATTTCTTTTTCTTGACTTATGCGTAATTAAAAATTAAAATTTAAAAATAAAGTGGTTGGATGTGTTGCTCATTAAAATATATTTATAAAGAGAGAGTGATTTATTTTTTAAAATTTAAGTTTCCTTTAAGGGAGGTATGGCTATATTTTCCATTAACATTTGCATATACAAGTATACAACCAAAGGTGAATAAATAATAATTCCTAATTAATTACCATATTATGTAAATAATCATAAAAAGACAAAAAAATCTACTAGAATAAAAAAACAAAAAAATAAATTAAAATTGTAAAATTATTATCCTATCAAATTCAGTAATTTGTTAATTTTACAATTCAGCGTTATTTATTAAAACTTACTCGTGTGAACAAATGTTTAGAAAGGAATATTCTTGACTATTTTTATGGATAATATCAGTGGCTTTTTTAACTAACAAGATTCTTTGCTTTTTTAAAACATTAGGGGGTTAAGACATGATTGATAACTAGCATTTACCTTTTAGGATGCAGATCTAGCTAGTAATTAGAGCTGCAATAACAGTGTTCCTGCTTTCATGTTGAAGTAGTAGGAGTATCAAACTTTTTTTCTTAATTCTTTCAAATCTTTATTTTGAAAAAATATTCTTTTTTTTTTGAACCAAAATATAAAAGTGACCAAATTCTTACTAAAATAAAGTGAGTCTCCAATCATAACTGAAAAAATTATACCATAATTAAAAAACTTACTAAAAATAATTATCGCCAATTTCATATTTAAAAGAGAACGTATCGGGTTGTTTGGCATTTGATTGTTGGTAAATGATTGTTAGTTTTTTTAGTTTGTTTGTTAGACTAAT
The DNA here is from genome assembly GCF_026212465.1 of Amaranthus tricolor. NCBI lineage: Eukaryota > Viridiplantae > Streptophyta > Magnoliopsida > Caryophyllales > Amaranthaceae > Amaranthus > Amaranthus tricolor. The sequence goes on along the minus strand of NC_080051.1, from coordinate 18,708,287 downwards.
TGAAAATATTAATTGTTTTTGTTGGCTTTTAAGCTAGCTGAAAAAGTTAGTTATTTATTAAAATGTTTGGTAAATTCAAGTATTAGCTGTTGGCTGTTTATTAAAGAAAAAATTAATAATAAGTCAAAAGCCAATAAAAAAAACTAATTGGAATAACTTTTTTATTTTGACTTAAAAACTATTTATCAAACACTTTATTTGGCTGTTTAAACAACCAACAAGCAACAGTCAAAAATCAACAAAAAACCAATGTATCCAAACAGCCTATATGTATTGTGTGTGTGTGTTTATTTTTAATTATGGATGTAAAGGTTTAGGAAAGAGCTGAAGATTTAGTGCTACAGGTGACAAATTCATACACTTGGAAGATGGATAATACATCAGAAAGAAAGCATGAAACGGAAAACACAAAGCAATCAATGATAAGGATGAACACAAATGATGATAGGATGATGACAATAAGATTAGAAGATGATCATCATCATCATGGCAATGATAATAATCATCATGACCATGATGACGATGATGATGAGTATCCAACTAGAAGACCCCTCAAAACCTTGGAGCTTTTCCCTAACAAAGACAAGACTTCTCTGAAGGAAGATCTTTTTTTCTGTGATCATTAAGATTTCTCTCCCTTACAAGTGTTAGTCTTTTGTCTTTCTAAAAATTGTCTACTATGAATTATTTGTCTTTCTTTCACTTCATGTAAGGAAACTAATTTCTCTACTCCAAAAAATGATTTTGTGACATATTACTATTTTATATAGAGTAAAATATCAAAATCAATTTTTGGAGTTTTGAAATTGATAATAAAGCAGATAACATGCTTACAAAATAGTTGAAATCTCAATAAATATATATATATATATATATATATATATATATATATATATATATATATATATATATATATATATATATTAATTAGGGATCATATTAAAAATTAAGAGTACTAGTTCTATCTATTAATGTACTTAGTTTGTATGTACAATGCATGTGCATGCATGCATGCATTTGTCAAGTTAAAAGAGGTACTTTTTATTCAATAGTTCATTTCTTGTTTTATAATTAGCTTTTGAGTTTGACAATAAGACACTCATATTTTGTTCCAAACATTAACATTTCTTCCTTAAAAAAATATATTTCCTTCTATTTATCCTAATAGTTCTAATTGAATGAACATATTCAATGTAATAATTTTATCTATAATATCTCTAATTGTGCATTATAAAAATTTGTAAAAGGTTGAGATTAATGATCGTTTTTGCATTGAAACAAATCAAACAAGATCCTACTTGACTATGTTATAACATAAAGCTAGATTAAGTATAAAATACAAGTTAACAGCGAAAAAAAAAAAAAACAAAGTCAAAAGTCAAATGAAACAATTAGGGTGAATAGGAGGAATTATATATAAAAAATGAATCAGAATTATAAATGAATTAACATGAATAAGAATAAAATATTAGGTCTTAGTTTGACATTGGAGTATTAAAAAATAAACTTTATTTATAGTACTCACATGTTTCCTACTAATTTTATTTAAAAGTTTTTTAATAACTATAGTTTCAATATTTTTCCACTAATTTAAGTTTAATATTTTTAATATTTACGGTCCCAATTTTTCTCTATTAAATGTATTATTTAATAAATAATATATTCACCATTTAAAATTTTTTATTTTTTAAAATTTTTGTGTATATTTGTTATGAGAATAACTTTATAAATCGTAGAGACAATTACGAACTAAAAAACGTAAAAGTATACTCCATGAATGTACTTCTAACTTATATGTCAAATTCTAACTAATTGTAGAAAATGAAGGTAGATATTTAGGGTTTTTTTCTCTGTTATTTAATTCACTGTTGTTTCTTCCAAGTTTTCTCTGTGCTAATTACGTTAAGACTGACAATAATAGTAACATTGATAAACTGGTCAGATATCAGAAGACAAGGGGAAATTTTGTTTAAAAGAACAGGCTTTTGGTAAGACAAATGACAATGAAATAACCCTGGAATTCATGCAAGGGACAAAACAGCAATCCATCATATAGCTTACCATTCAGCGTTACCATTTACTCATATAAGTATATAATCTGACATGCATATGTGTGAGATTGTCTTTCGATTCACTTCCAAATTAAAAGTCTATATGATAATAATTATTGTATTAGTTGATCTATTTAACTGTATATAAATAATATCTAACTGTGAGACTGTTTTACACAAAAATTTACGATATAAATTTTTCTATCTGTTTTATTTTTTCTTTTTAGTCTGTTTTATTTATTTTGTTTTTTTTTTTTGCTACGACCAACACTTTTTAACTACTTTTACCCATTTTCCTAAATTTTCACTGGTTTTTAATTGAGGATATGCATATATCGGAATTTCTTTATTTTCTTTTAGGACTCATTTGGATTGTGTGTAAATTTTTAGGGTAAGAATACAAAGTTAATTAGATAAAAAATTAAAGAGGTTTGATTGATAGAGAGGTGAAAGAATTGATTAGAAAGTAATAAAAAATGGATAAAATTACAACAATCAGTTCCCTCATGGGGTATAAATTTACCTTAGGAGAGGGTGGGGATATTTTACTACTTCCTCCGTTCCAAAATACTTGTAACATTTGCTTTTTCACAAAGTCCAATGCACTAATTTCATCCTTAATATCTATAATTATGTATAATAAAAAATTATAAAAATTTGATGTTAATAATCTTTGCATCGAGCAAATTAAACAAGATTTCACTTGATTATATTTTAACTTAAAAATTATAAATTAATTATAAATTAAGAGAGATAAGTGAATAGTGTAATTATATCCAATGTTGCGAGTAAATTCAAACAGAGGAAGTACAAATAAGAGAAATCATATTCATCCCCATTTTCATTCATTTTTTTAAGTTTACTCTTATTCTACATATTTTACAACTATTTTAATTGTTTATTTGCACCTCTACTTATCTTTACTCTACTAATTTGATTTTTTTTATTCACTTAAAATATTTACACATAATGCAAATGAGCCCCTTATAATTACTTAAAGCATAAAATCCAAAAAAATTATATAAAAAAAATGCTTACTAATTGTAACGAATTGATGTTAATGTCATTGTTGCAGTAAGACACTGTAACTACACAGGAAGCAATCCAGAAGTGACTTATCATTTGGAAAGTCAGCTTAGACACCTTTGGTTTACGTCAAAACAATTCTTGGAAAGCTCTCTTATTCATAGTGTTCCGTTTGATTAGAAACATTTTTTTATGAGCTGTTAAAATGTGATCTGAATTGAAAATTCGAACCGAAATCGAAAATTAATCGACTTCAAAATGTGTTCCTATTTAGTTTATTGAAGCGACAACATTCAAACCGAAGCTACAACCGTACCGATTTACGATCGAAATGGAAAAATTGAACCCGAACAGCGACCAATTTTTTATAACTGACATGTAAACGTTAACTGAAATTACCCGAACTTAATAGTGACCGATCCGAATCTTGCTCAAAACCGAAATCGATCCGGCTAAAACCGACTTAACCCGAACAAAATTTTAATCAAAATGTTGTCAACATGAACCAACTTTTAACATGGAAGTATGATCGAATCATATTCAATCATCTTATTAGTTAATCTAATAAAGTGATAGATATTTTAATAAACTAAATTTTATAATTATATGGTTTCATATATTTAAAGTTAATAATCAATGGTCAATGTTTATTTAACAATTTTTAATCAAATTAGATGAAAAATGATAGAACTTTAATTTTAATTTACAGTTAAACAAGTAAAAGTATTAACAAGATAATAATCACTAATTGATTTGCATTTTAACTATTTTGCTTTTAAGTAATGGGAATCTTATCATCAATTAAAAAATGACAAACAACTTAATCTGATATTGACTCGATCGATAGTAATTAGTAATTCGTAGCCGAAATCTACTGGAAAAAAAATACCCGAACCTGATCTGTACCCTGTAAAATCGAACCAATTATTAACCGATGACAACCCAAGACCAATTGACACTCAACTCGAACTTCAACCGACACCAAACCGATGCTAACCCGATAGCTTGAGTAACAGATCTTCAACCGAAACGTGACTAATCGACCCAACCCGAGCCGAGTATGACCCGCCGTAACTTGTATCTGAAAAATAACCGATTTGAAATACAACCGAATTGAATGATACCCGTCCAAAATCGATCATCCGAATAAACACCTCTATATTTTTTAATACATTATTTTTTAATTAATGTCTTTAATTGTACAATGAGTACTCCATTTGTCACTTTGAAATAACTCCCTTTGACTCAAAAATTATGAACATATATTTGGTTAAATAGTATAATTGTAAAAAGTTGATTATAGTCTTTATATTGAGAGGAGTTAAACAATATTTCACATAAATTTGTTTTAGAGTAGCTTATACATTAAAAATACAATACAACTTAAAAGTGATTAATGAATAATGTTAAAAGTTAAATGGAACACTTAATACCGAAGACGATAGAATATTAAATTTGACAAAATTAGTTTATTCACTGAAAGTGAATAGTACAAGCGATTGATTATTAGAAGTAATTTTCTATTTTTATTAAAATACACCAAATTTATTTACATTCTAGTTATATTTTTATTACTAAACAATCAAATTGCTACGATTTAATACTCAAGAAAGTAATGGTTGATATCATATTTCTAGTGAGACTTAAAAAACTAACCATTATAGAATTGCGCACGTAATAATAGGGATTACAATTGAGTCAGAATCTGACTCTAGTCCGATCCGATTTGAGGAAAATAATCCGATTCGAGTCCGAGAAAAAAGTTATCCGACTCCAACTCCAACTTTACGATCCAAGTCCGAGTTAGAGACGGATCGGAGTTGGACCTTATTAAAAATTCTACACTTCGACCCGACTCAGACCCTGATGGAAATCCGACTTTGAATTTGACTTTTATCCCAATATTTTGTTTCCTTTAAAACTCTAGACGTGATTAATTCAAGCTCTATCATAGTAATTGTAATTTCGATTTTGGAAAACTACTTGGTATTTTTGTTTAGATTAATCAATCAATATACGACAAATTAGATCAAGAGAAATAAAATACGTCAAATTAAAATGCGAGAAAATTTTGTTAAATTGTGGTTGTAGGACTATTTCTCTTGTTAAACGTGATATATTTTGTTAATTTTGTATGCTTTAAAATCATTACTACAATATCACAACGATAAAGTTTGATAATAATCCGACTTCGCATCCGACTCTGTTCGAGGTTCAAGAGTCCGAGTCGGGGAAAACTTGGAGTATGCATAATCCGACTCCGAGTGGAGGTGGATTGAAAAAAAAAAGTCCCGACTATTATCCGGAGCAAAGTCGGAATATGTATAATCCGAGCCGAGTCCGACACATTGCCATCCCTACGTATTAATGATACAAATTAAAGAGTAATAAAGTCGCGATGGCATTACAAAAGATTTCAAGAGTTATATTATCTATAAATAAATATACAATTATAATAAAATTTTCACAAGATAATTATCATATCAATGAAAACTTATCTCGATTAAATGGAGTTAAGAGATGAGATTCTTTTATATTCTCTATCTGGCCTCCTCAAGATTGACAATCAAAAAGCAAAAGTACAATTTTGGAAGGAAAAAAAAACATAAGAGACAACAAGCATTAATAGCAATTAATCCATAACATAGCATATATGGAGAAGAAAAGTGGTAATGACGTGGTCCTCTTTGGAGGCGAGTTCAAGAAATGTTTTTTTTTTTTCAAATTAAAATAACAAATATATTAAAAATAGAGAAAAAAAAGTAGAGAAAAAAAGTTATCTTGATTAATGAAGATGAGATGAGATGGAAGATCAATATTGAAGAATCCTTAATCAAATTATGGGACAAATACTTTAAGTATATAACATATCTTGGGCCCTCAACCATCAGCTTAAGCTTTTGGTTGAGTTGGTCTCTTAACATGGTATCCGAGCCGATGGTTCGATCAACAATTTAAAAATGGTAGGTTCGAAAAGAATGGCGTTCCTACCCTAATTGATTACTCCCACATGCAAACTTGACGGGGGTTCGCATGTGAGGGGGGGTGTTGGGATGAGTTATCCCACATCGATAAATTGAAAATGGTGTGCACGCTTTATAAGCTATTAGAGACCTTCTTCCCATTGCCATATGGTTTTGGGATGGTATATATCTCCTTGGCTTATAAAGTGTGTGCACTTGTGTCCCCCGTTAATATGTTGGCATTCACAATAAGTCCAGCCTAATTTAACATTAAGGGGTTGAATAAACTATGGTTCTTTTTAAACTTTTTGTCGGAATCGTATTTACATATATATTTCGGTTATTATATGAGAAAAAAAACATAGTTATGTGGATTTTGTTTTATTTGTCTCATTGCGTATTATAATATTAAATTTTTATAATTTTTATTTATGTATAACTTTAGATATAGATAATTCGACAAACGCATTGAATTGCACAAAAATATGTATGGTACAAGTATTTTGAAAAGAAAAAGTAATATATATATCGAACTTAAATATGACTAATTCTAATGATTAGAATTACTCTAAAATAGAGTTTCAGGTATCAGACCTATATAATTCAAATTCAAAATTTAAAAACTTTAATTTTCGCACCTAAAAATTAATACTTAATTTTACATGCCTAAAATTAATTGTTTGAACATTTTTTATTTACATCATCAAACAGAATGATGAATTGAAATCAATAAGTTGACAATAATCTCCCCCTTGATGTATAATTATCATCAAAGTTAAGATGCATATCCTGCATCAAATATAATTAGTAAATTAAAATAAAATGTATAACTCATCTAATTTTTTAACCTTATTTATATCATTCTATGCAATTAAAATTTTTTATCAGATTAGTTTTATAGAAATATTTAAATTATTTAGTTTATAAAGATAGTAAATTTTACGATATGTAATAAGTTCGAATCAATAGTTTATTTAATATAATTCAATCTTAGCCAAAATCATTTGTTTTTAAAATGGTATATGCATTACTCAGTTTAGTTAATTTTTGGAATGACTTAGAATGGCAGGTTGATATGTGTGATTACTGAATACTGATGTAATGTAGCCCTTGTTATAATTGTACTAAACTTAATTATATTTTTATATATACGTTGAATCTAACTCTCGTGCAATATATCACGCATATAGATTAATTTTTTAAATGTCTAAATCGAACATATTATACTCTCTCTATTTCATTGTTGATTTCTGTTTAATTTGTATCTTAGTTTTAGTGAATAATAAAAGATCTTTTTGCCAATAAAAAAAGTTCAATATCAGAACACTAATATTGTCTAGTAAAATAAGAATTATTAGTTATACCATTTTAATTATATACTTCTTCAGTTACGTTTGACTTTTTACGCAATTTGATGCGTTATTTTGATCATTTATACATTGTATTATGCATAACTGAAAATTATAAAAAGTTAATATTATAAAAGTAAGTAATTTAAACGATTCAAAAAATTATTAAAAGTTAATATTATAAATGAATGATAAATAATAATAATATAAGCAAATATTTCAAAACGAAAGAAGTTATTTTTTTTATTAAGTTTTGTTTAGTTTAAGACTCATTTGGAATGACAGGGCCTTTAAAATGATCAATTCAGCCTTTTGAAGTGAATAAGAACTTACACAACATGATTTTCAGAATGAAAATACTTTTTTTTTTTTTTTTTTTTTTTTTTGTTGTTCTAAGTATAAAATCTTACACTTAATAATTGAGAAAAAGTCGTATTCTATATTAGGTTAAAGCCTAATATCTTCCACCCACAAAGTAGTGAAAATTCCTAAATTTGTGCCTAATTTTTTCCATTACTCTTTTTCCAAAAGCAACAAACACGTGATATACTTTCTACGTTCAGAAATATTATTTGATTTTTATACGATTATTGACACTATTCATTATTCACGCTTAATTTATATATTGCACAATTTATTATTCTTAAATTCCTATTTAATCGTATACTTTCATAATATTAACATTTTATAATTCTTAAATGTACATAATGTATAAATGATAAAAAAATAACACATTAACTAAATTGCGTAAAAATTCAAATGTAGCAAACTGTAATAGAACCAAAGAAATATTTTAATGAATATTTATCATAATACCAAACAAATAACATCATCTATTATATATATGGTTAATCTGAGAATTTCCATCTCATTCATTTTTCCAAAAAAAAAAAAAAAAAAAAGAATGAGAGGAACATTTACATTAACAATAGTAGTATTGTTTTTGGTACGCAGCACAGGTAATTGTAGGTCAGAAACATTAGTACCATGCTACTTCATTTTTGGAGATTCTTTGTATGATGTTGGTAATAATAACAACCTTAACACTAAGGCCAAAGCTAATTATCTACCCTATGGCATTGATTTTCCCGGAGGGAAACCCATCGGAAGATTCTCGAATGGTCGCAATTTTGTCGATAAAATTTGTAAGTACAACACATATTTAATATTAGCAAATCTTTGTATGACATAAACCTATATAATTAGCTCATTTCTATGTAAGTGATTACTTTAATCTGAAGGTTATATAAGTGATCACTCTAAAAGTATAAAAAATTATCATTTTAAAATTATAATTGATCGTTTTAAGATAATATGTGCACATTTGAATCTGCTCAATAGAGAGGTTTTATTGTGAAACCATCTCATTTGAAAATTTGTGATTCAATATACTTAAATGTTTTGATTCTAGAATTTTAATTCAATGTTCATTAAAAGCTCTCACATATTACACAATGCTTTTTTTTTTTTATCTAACAATGATGATCTCTTTTTTTTTAATAAAAAAAGAAGCAAATTTGGTTGAGATATATTGTAATCATTGATTGCATCACCAATATTAATTTATAGGAATTATAAATATAGAGATAAAATCGAAAGCTTTATACTTCTTTTTAGGCAATTTAGAGTCTTTTCTTAAGCATTATTTCTTCCACTTCATATTCAGAATATATAACTGAAATAAGCCCAGCAATACAAAAAGAGAACTATCGAAACCTTAGCACTAGAAAATAGCTCGAATGGAAAAATCAATAATGAAATTGACTGAAAACTGAACCTCAACTATAGTTTGCAAAGTCTCAAAGAGAACTTGTGTTTTCAAAAATTTTTATGATAGAATATCCCTTTTAAATTTAAAGAAAAATATCCCATCATTATCATCATTATCAACTCAATATCTCACTCGAAAATAGGGTCTGGATGATGAAATATGACGAATTATCCATACACGTACTCCCTGCAAAGAGAAAACTAGAGGGGATGTAGTCAATTTACACCCAAAAATTAAGAGCCATGCATAAAGAGAAATATAAGTGACATCATTGCCTCAAGAGCAAAACTAAGCTACCTGCAGAAAAACAATACCAGCAAAACTAGGTCTGAAACAATACAATAAATACGATGAGTTAATGAAGCTGGTAAGGAGCAACTAGACGCTAGGGCAAGAAGGCAACTAAAGAAACTATTAGTAGTCTGAAATCTGGATTTGACGTCTTCAATTATTCCTATCTCTAGTCAGGTCCGCGGAGAGGCGTTACTCACTCAAGTCGTTCTTAATTTTCTAAACCCACGTTTTTTTAGGTCTTCCTCAACCTCTCTCACTCTCCATTATGATGCTTTCTATCCTTCTGAAGGAGAGTTGACTGTTTTTCCTTGCACGTGTTCAAACCATCTTAACCTTTTTCACGCATCTTAGCAGAGAATGAGACAACACTTAACTTCTCTCTAAACTTCTGGTACTTGATTTTATACATCATTGTGTTACCGCACATCCACCTCAACATTTGCATTGATAAAATTATATAACTTATTTGGAGTTATTGGGCAAATGGTTTGACCAGAGCTGCCGAGTGGGTTTCAATTTGTACACTCTCACATTTCACGTCGGCCTCAGAATGTCTGGATGTGTGACAATGAATATCAAGCAAGCTTCAGTATCTGATGGTTGACAAATCTCTCCATTTTCCTAATGTTTCTCGGTGTGCCAACTCATGTGCCTAGCAGTGGCCTCAGATGCATATATCGATGTAATTTAGGGCTAAGAGAAAAGTAATGAAACCATTTCGTGGGAGCCTAATCTTAAATGGTGTTTCTTATCCACGTATATTGCCTACAAACCTTACAATGAGTCACATTCACTTTGTATCCCCAAGAGTCGCAATCTACTTGTTTGTATCATGTTGCTTGTCATTTTGTTTTGTTTCGGCAAAGCTTCCTTCATGAATTGACGTAACCCATCATACAATCTCTCAAGAATACAAAAGTCTTCTTTAAACTTGTCATTCTTCCTATCATGGACATCTTTGTATTATTTTCACAATCGGAATAAAATAGTAAATTTACTTAACATAATAAAAAAAATTGTCTCAATTGAGGATTGAGATCTTTTTTCACATGTAATAGTGACTATACAACATCACCGGCATTGTCGAAATGTGGAAGGAAATGATGCTGTGTTTCTAAAAAAGTAGTTACCGCTATATCGTACACCATCAACACATATGAATTTTAAACAGTGTTTTGCTACAACTCTTCTTAGACCAAATACATCGCCAACCACCACTCCCTCACATAACATTAGTCATTGGATTATAGTTTTGTTGTTTTTCTTTTAATATTTCTCCTCACTAAAATGTTTGTTGCATATAGCTGAACTTTTGGGATTCGAAAATTACATTCCGCCATACAGCACAGCCGAGGGTGAAGAAATACTAAAAGGAGTGAATTATGCGTCAGGGTCTGCTGGAATTCTGAAAGACACTGGAACATTATTGGTCAGTAATTTTCCACTTTATTTACTTAGGAAATCCGCAAGCTACTCTATTTTAATACTTTTTATGTTCCTTCCGTCAAAAAAAATATTTTATTTAACATTTGATTTTTCACGTAATTCAATATATTTTATTCAATCATTAATATCTATAATTATGTATGATAAAAAAAAATTAAAATTTGGTATTAATAATCTTTACATTGTGACGAATCAAACAAGATCCGATTAACTATTTTAGACTTATAGATTATGGATTAATTCTAATTACAAACTAAAGGTAATGAATAAATAATGTAATAATCCTAATGTTGCAAGTAAATTGAAACAGATGAAATATTTTAGATCTTTATTTTATTGAGCATTATACGGTCTAAAATGTTATACATGATCAAAAATTCACATAGTGAACAGTTTTATAAAGGGCTTTTAAAATAAGGAATCTAGATTCTAGGCTACAAATATTATTTTTATGATAAAAATTGTCATCCAAGTATTTAAAAGGAACTATGCCCAAAATTATATAACCTTCCCTTGATTTGTCTATAAAAATTTTAATTTTTGTGAATCATATAATTTCAACTTTTTAGAGTATTTATTAAGTGTATATTTGAATAACCTATTATTATGGAAAGAATATGAATATCATTATCATTTCTTAATATGTGCCAAACAGCTAGTTTCCAATGCATGATTTTCTCATAATCTTTGTATTAATGTCAACATATTATTTTATAATTATTTCTTCCTTAGTTGTAGTAATTTAGTTAGGCAACATATTATATTGTAATATTTCCTTCTTTAGCTTCTATGTGTATTTATACCCTATATGTAATTATTATTATTATTATTATTATTATTATTATTATTATTATTATTATTATTATATCCGAAAATCAAACAACATAAATTACCTAAGAGAAAAATTGTACATCTAGCTAAATGTATGGGAGGGAAGAAGTACTTTTGATCTCTTAGGAAATTGATAGAGTGGATAGAGAAAAATAATCTCAAGGTCACAGCACATATGACCAAAGGTCATGGGTTCCAGTAATCAGAAGGGTATGTCTTACATAAATACTTCCATTCCAAAGGTTTTCGTATCAAGGATTGAGATACAAATAAAAATATATAACCTATCTTACAGTTTTAATCATAAAATTTTTAGTTAAGTTGATCCTTTGATATACGACAAAAATAAGTGGAAGAAATAATATAAAAATAAATAGAGAGAATAAATTTGCCGTTGAGTATAGGAGAATGAATATGAGACTTCTACTGAAATACTTCCTCCATTCCATTATACTTGCTAGATTTTACTTTTACGCAATTTAATATTTTATTTTGATCATTTATACATTGATTTATGCACATTTAAAAATAAGAAAAGTTGATAATATAAAGTATGCAATTAGACGATTTAAACAAGATCTCATTTGATTATATTTTTTTTACACATTAGTCGCAAATCACAATATACAAAACAAGCTAAAATGATGAATAGTATCAAAAATCGTAATATAACTACTATTTTAGTACCGGCGAAATAATCATCAAAACCATAAGATGACTTAAAATAAAATATACTTCCACTGTTCCAATTTACTTTCAACGTTTGCTTTTTCACGCTGTCCAATACACTAATTCAATCTTTAATATCTCTAATTATGTATAATAAAAAATTATAAAACTTTGATAGTAATAATCTTTGCAATGGTATGAATCAAATAAGATTTCACTTGACTATGTTTTAACCTATAGATTAAAAACTAATTACAAATTAAGAGCGATGAATGAATAATATCATTTATCTAATGTTGCAACTAATTTGAAACGAAAGAAGTAGTAAAAAAAAAAAAAGCAAAGCTTTCAACTTTTATGTTTTACCATTTGTGGACCATTAATACCATTTTTTTATTCATTAGTACAAATTAGAAAGGTAATTCAAAAAATAATCAAATGTTTGTATTTTTAATAAAGTTTGATTTTTTCACCTTAAACCACTAAAATCCTGGAAACGGAATCATTTTTACATCGCAATATAATTAGTGAAGTAATGTTGTGAAAGTGATATTTATGAACACTTGTATGTCGTTGTTGGCTGTGGTATTTGATTTAGGGGGAAAATATATGCATGGATAAACAGATAGAAAATCACAAAAATACAATTGCAAAAATTGGCAAGTTAGGTCAAGTTTCAGCAAACCATAGTCTAGAAAAGTGCTTATATAGTATCAATATTGGAAGCAATGATTTCATCAACTACTTTAAGCCAGATGACTACAATTGGAGCTCAATCTACAACCCTGATCAATTTGCCGATGCACTCATCCTTCAATACACTCAACAAATCAAGGTAATCACTCAACTTTCTTTTTTAGGCCCATGCCCATCCCTTTCGGGGATTATTTGAGTGCATGCATTCTTCTTTGTCCTCTCGTTGAAAGGGAAAAAGTCTGGTACGTACATCCGCTACCTTTCTCCCACGGACTCTGATCTGTGCGAGATACTAGATTGATGCCTGTGATTATAACTATCACGACCATGGTTATTAGAATTTTGATCCTAATCTACGATTCTACAATCCTATGATCTAAAAATAGGCGATCGACCCGGATCGTGGGTAGGATCTTAAAGGTTGTAGGATCGTACGATCCTACTTATTTCAAGTATTTAGGAAGTAGGATCATAACGCAATTTCACAATTCTAGGATTCAACGATTCGACCCTACAAGGGTAGTCTCAATTGTAAAAAAATTATCTTATAATCTTGATTTTACTTATATATGAATATATGTAAAACTATTATAATAAAATTAATATAAAATTCAAGTTTTTCTTAATTTGCAGTTTAAATGATAATTTAAAGTAGTATTTAATAACTTAATAGATGAAGTCAAATAAATTTTAATTTACCCCTTAAAATTTTAGAAAATAATAAACATAATTGATAATCAATTATCTAGAGCATATTAATGCATATTTGTAAGATCATATGATTCTATGATCCGATTCTATCGATTTCGATTCTATCGATTTCGATCCTAGCCTTTATCGTAAGTAGTTCCGATCCTAACAACTATGGACACTAATAAATTGAATTTGATGATGGTGAATTGGTAGGCTTTATATGAGTTAGGAGCAAGGAGGTTAGCACTGTCTGGATTGGGTCGAATAGGATGCATTCCAGCAGAACTAGAATTGTATAATGCAACTGAATGTGTACCAAAAATCAATGAGGCAGTGGATCATTTCAATGCTAAACTTACGTCTCTCATCGACTCTTTCAATACAACACTTCCTCTCGCCAAATTTACGCTCATTAATCTCTTCTCCATGCAAGGCATGGCTGATTTCACAGGTGGGTCCAAAACATTATACTTGGTAAATTCATCATCTTTTGTACTTCAAATATTATCTCTGTCGTAATAAAATATTAAAAAAAAAAACAGCAAATCTTGTATGAAAACGTCTCACTGTGAGACAGGCCATACAAGCAGTTTATTAATAAAACAAACACCAAAAACAATAATGAAAACTGAATTACTATTTGTATAAAAAGCGGTTTGTCTTCTCACGATAAGAGACAGCCTCAATAAAAAATTTGTGTTAAAAAAATTTCATAGCAAATAGGATCTTTTTGTACAATTATGTTTTCTCTAAGTATGGGTAAAAAGATACAGCCATTCTGTTGTGCAATCAGCCGCATATATGAGACCTAAGTTTTATAGATCTCCCAAAATCAAATCATATATTGTCCATTCTAGGATATAAAATATCAATTTCAATATTTAAATAGTTAATTTCAATAATTAATCTAACAAAGATCAACCCACCAGTATTTTTTTTTTTTTAAAGATTTTCTGGTATAATATATATATTTTTTTCAATCCAAATTTGAGATGTAAAAGGCCAAATCCAAGATAACACCTTGGATTTGGTCTTTTTAAGTCTTGGAATTGGAATTTTAAAAAATAAAAAATTATAATACCAAAAATATAGGAATTAAAATCAAATCGACTGAAGTCTTGGAATTGGTCTTTTAAGTCTTAAAATTAGTCTTTTAGATCTTAAATTTGAAATTTTAAGTTTGAAATTTGACATTAAGTATAAGAAAATTTGAAAAAAATTAAGCCGTGGACTATTTAACCCATTTATAAGTAGTTGCACCCATCCAAGTGTTACATACAAATTTTTATGAAGAAGATATAAAGTAGTCAGGCACGGAAAAGCTTGACAAAGTTGCTCGAACGGGTAACATAAGGTTCAGACAAGCAAATTAATTACAATAGGATGCGTTCAAAGTGCACAGAAAGCTAAGTGCTTTGGTGAGCACTAGTCTTGCTCGGCCGAGGAACTGCTCTGCTTGGGAAAGCACTTGTTCTACTAACCATAATGTTTTGGATCTTCTTTTCTTAGGCGAACAATTGTTGTTTCTCTAATCAAACTATTTTGAACGTTATATATATAAATTTAGGATCAAACCAGAACGACATATACAATAAGATGGAAAAGATTTTTTGTCATTATATACACAGAAAGAATACTATGTTATAAATAATAACATTTCTTAAAATTACTATTTTTATGACATATTAATCTTTGCAATTTATATATACTTTTCTAGCTCTATATTGACCTTAAATTTTTCACAAATTCTTGTATGACGGTCTCATCGTGAGATCATCGTGAGACATGTTTTATACTTGGGTTAAATAGCCCAATAACAGAGATGTCTAGCTTACGAGCTTTTTATTTTGAGGTCATCTCACTGTGAGACGATATTTTTTATCTTATTAAAACTAAGGGTGTATAAATGCTTCTAATCTTTCTTATTTTAAACAATCTTCTTAGAATCTATATGTAATTTTTATTTTGCAGGTTTAATTACAGATAAAGCATGTTGCAAATTAAGAAGTGATTACCAATGTGAAATAGAGAGTGAACCGTGTGAATTAAGGAACGAATATGTATTTTTAGATGGATATCATACTACTCAAGCTATTAATGACCTATCTGCAACAATGGCATTCACCCTTCCTGTTTCCTTGGTTGTTCATCCTATGTCCATTAGCCAATTGATTACTGATTAACAATATTGTTGTTATATATTGATCGTTTAGACATTGTAATTAAATTAACAAAAAAGGAACCCTTATATATATATATTAATTCAAAAACATAAATTTTATTTTCATAATAAAAACTAATAAATATATGTAATAGCCATACATTTTGGTTTGTAATTTATGATGACTATATTATAAATACTGGATAAATAAAGAGAATGACTTGGTGAAAATTAAATTTAAAATTTTATCTAAAAAAGCGACATATGCTGAGATAAGACCCATTTCCTCAAGGGTGATAATATTCTTTTATCTTAATGTTTTCCTATAATATCTTGGACATTAATTTCCATAAAACGCAAAATATTTTACCACGTGTCACATTTTGATTAGCTCATAGTATTTTTATTTTAATTAAAAATGTAAAAAAAAATCTAAACTCTTCACTTAAAAACTTTAAAAGACACAAATAGAGCGGTGTTCAAAATCAAATTCTAGATTGATTTGAATCCGAAAATCCGATTTAAATTATTTGATTTTAAAAAGTGGATAAATTATCTAAATTTTTAAACTGAATACCAAGTAATTGGGATTAGATATTTTTGCACACCCTTACCTCTAACAAGTCCACCACCGCATGACCATATCGTCATCGACCCTTCCCATGTAACAACTCCCCACCACCACCAAACCTTGCCACCCCTCACCCCAACACCACTAAACGCTTAACTATAATGATCCTTGTTAAAAGTCCAAAATTTTGATACATATAATAGCGTTGGTTTGATAATCGTCCGATAAAACTTTTTCTATAATTTTAAAACCACGTCTCAATCGCATACAATTCGCAATAATTGAAGTTGAACATAATAAAGTTTGAGGGCAAGAAGTTGGACTCAAACAGATGCAATTTTTCCAAAATATTTCTTGCAAAGGAAGGGCTTTAATATTGTTTTATGTAAGGTTTTGTTAAATAGACATTCAAAATAAGCTATCTAGATTTGATTTCATGTTACATTTATGTTTGGCTTGAAGTTGAAGAGCAATAGAACACAACTTATTGGAAACAAAAGAAACAAGTAATAATGGGTCACTTTCATTTAATATCAAGCAAGATCTACAAGCTACATACAACTACACAAAAATGAGTCAAAAAGGTATGCTTAGTTTTTGAATTTATCTTTTTGCTACAACAACATGAATAATCCACTATATATAACTTTTGTTGCTAAACCTAAAAGTTCTCCTTGTGAAAATGGAATCTGGTTGTTGAGCTAAGACTGAATTCTTGGCAAAGCTTCCTCAATGGTTTTGTCAAAGTTGGACTACCACAATAGAATACACCTGCAATATAATCAATCATTCAATAAGTGACTCCCACTTAGGCTCCGATTTTAACACACAACGTTACCCTTGTAATAACAAAGAGGTTATTCCGTATTTACCCTTGATATCAAAATCATTTGTAATTTCATGCAGGGTCATTCTTGACCCTAGGTAAGGTAAGCATTTGCGTAGGGCACAGGGGCTAGAAAATGGCCCAATACCTCAACTTAGGAATATTATAACGTAGGACATAAAATATCGTTTGTAAAATTCTAACTTTAATTAAGCTCAATATATTAACTTTAGCATATATTTTTATTAGGACATAGGACATAGAATCACGTATACGATACGTCTACATTTATAATGATAATTATAATATGTAGGGATTCGTCTTCTGTTATTTTGCCAAACACCCATTAAAATCATATTCCACCCTTTATAGAAAGGGTCTATTTATTTCATTTTGCCAAAGGTCCATGAAATGTCAAGAACGACACTGACCAGAGGGGGTTATAATATTAGCAACTTCAAGGTAAAATTAAATTTTACTAGTCATTCTTAGATACTTCAACAAATTCTTTACCTATTCTTTGTGATCCATGTGAGGCAGCTAATTGCATAAACACCTTCCTCCAGTTAGGCCTTGCAAAATGTGTTCTTATCTGTGAAAATCCATATATTAGATGCAGGAAAAGAAACATGTTGGTGATCAATCTAATTCAATAATCGAACTTCAAAAATACCCGGCTTTCTGACACCACGTCGAGTCCATTCTTGGCATGCTGCAATGACTGCACCATCTGAATAAGTGCAGATCGAGCATCGCCTTCTTCGTACACACTAGTCAAGTAGTTATGCATTTCTATCACATGCTGTTTTCACAGTTATGAGGGAACATCAGTAATTAAACAGTTGCTAAAAATGAATAAATTTCTTTGAGAATTACTCACATCTGAATCATATTCTGCAATATCATCCATGACACCCTTAAACCAATCAAAAGATCCTTGTTCTCTTGTAACCCAATAGAAATAAGCTCTTTGAGGCCCTTTTCGGCTCTCTATATCCTGCATACGTTCCATAACGCAAACAAAAAACAGGGTTTAAGGAGATGTAAAAATCATAACGCGAACAAAAAGCAATACGAATTCATAGGATTTAAGTACCTGTGAACTGCTTTCCTTCAAGTTATTTAAGAGGTCTTTGAGGATACTGATAAAGGGAGTTGCTCCGATTCCTAGTCCAATAAGCAATAGAATGTCGTACTTTTTGTAGTTCTGTGCCGGAGCTCCATATGGGCCTTTGATGATTATATGTGGAAAACTGTTAAGGAACAAACCCACAAAAAGTTCGATATCAAACTCAAGCCTCGTATATGACCCTAAGAAACAGGTAAAGTATGGAAAGTCTGATTCTAAAGGTTTTTCTCACCTAGCTGGTTGACAGTCATAGTCTGTCACTGCTTTTGTTTCCATTCTCATTAGCCTTCCTTTTGCTGGCCGATTGGCTGGAGGCTCGCAGGCCTGCATGTCGTTATATGTCAATGCGGTTGTTAGAAACCAAAAGACTTGCAAGACATTTTCAATGCCTTCCATTCCCATATGTAGCAATGGTTTTGGGGTCCCAAACCCTTCCTATGCAAGAGGCACTTGACATCGACGTTATATATATATATATATATATATATATATATATATATATATATATATATATATATATATATATATATATATATATATATATATATATGTGTGTGTGTGTGTGTGTGTGTGTGTGTGACAGCAAGTCGGTTCAGCACACATGTAGAGATGAGTGTTCAGTCCTGGATTCTTCCCTACTAATACTAGTACTATTTTCACCATAACTCAAAATTATTTATAGATATATGCAAGCAAATCAATATTACCTTTGCAAAACTTTCTCGAAGTGCTGTAGTCCAATCTCCCAAGGTTCTAATATGTACACTTAGGTAGGCATCATCGGGTGCTGAAGTGATAGAGAACGGATGCCTATTGTAAATGGTATGAAACATTTTAAGATTTACATACATTTTGAGAAACATATATATGCAGAACAGAGTTTTTTCAAGTTACCATTCAAAGCTAGAGATGTCGGGACACTTGACAAACAAGTACATTCCACTCTTGTATTTAAAACCAGGCGGTTTGCTCATGTATAATGCCAGAACATTTCCTTGATATATGACAGCCTGCAAATTGTAAAGGTAAGACTAAACATAACTTTGCTCAGTTTTTCAGCATAAAAACTAGAAGGCGATTGTTCAAGACCTTTAGGATATTGACATGATGATTGTGATCGTGGAACGATGTCAATGTTCTTTCACTAGCGTAGAGCAAAACCGGAAAAACTATGTACATCCATGTCTGCGTTATATTTCACAAAAAGCTCACGGTAAGTATAGATGGATATATACCGATAGTATGATACACAAACGCAAAAAACAATACGTACATACCGTTTTCTTGTACCAATCCCTAGTGAGAAACAAGAAGTACCCATGAATAATCAAGAGAATGTACACAACCACAAGGAGATGATGAGCATACCAAAAGGCGTTAAACCCGGCTAAATGCAAGAATGGCCAAGGCAATTTGATAACATTCCTTCTAAAAGAGTGTGTGGCTAGTGTGAAGGCAAAAGCCATAAGAAGGATCATAATAATACCAGTCATTCCCGGTATGCTATTAATCAAATCAGCAAAAGTCGGCTGCTTGAAGTTGAAATTTGGACCGAGCCATCTCAAGAATTGGTTTTTAGGACACAAAATGAGCCTCGGAAAATCACAACTCATGTGCATTAAAACATGTAAAAATGTCCCAACTGTGATCCCAGCAGCAATCATCTTATGAAAGTTAATATTATCATCAAAAGGAAATATTCTACTAAGAAACGTTGATCTTAAACGCGTAAGAGTTCTTCGACAAACAGGAAGCAAAATTAAGGCCATATTGAATTTAAGTGTCTCGGCAGCACCCTTTGCAACACAAACACAATAACCCATGATCGGAAATGCTGGATGCTTCTTATAAGAATTGAATTTGTAATAGAAAAGTACCGCGTTTATGGTTAACCAAAGCCCGACTGCCCAAATCCTCTTCCCATTATCCAAAACAAATTCTTTTGTGCTATTAACTAATTTTGATATTGGGTTCCTAAAACTTTTGGGAATCATGGTTTTTGTTAAGGTTTGACTCCTCTTCATTTTAGTTCCTTCATCAGTAGAAGTCACCATTCCCCTTAGCAACGTTTCGAGTTGCCACAACTGTATAAAAACAAAACTGATTCAGTATAAAGCTAACAACATAGAAGTATTTCATGGAAGGTAAATTATATACAAGAATGAAATACAAGACCTCTATATATCCTTGGTGATCAGGGTCTAGTTCTTCCATGATCAAAGCTGCATAATTTCCTGCTTGTGACTTGAGTTTGTTTAGTTTATTAGCTGAAGCACTCAACACTAAAACCTAATGCAAAAAAGTACCTTCAAGTCAAAATTTTAGCAAAAGGCTAATAAGGATATATTGAATGAACGAAATCGTTCAATTTCATTACCTCTCGAACTTCATCCTCGGATAATTTACCATCCCCATTCTTATCACACCTACAAGGAACAAAATTAATGTAACATTAGAGAAAATTACAGTTATAGTGCTTCAACCATCAGCTTAAGCTTCTAGCTGAATCTGTCGACGAAAACAAAATTGTTCATACTTAAATTATCAACTAACATGTCAAAGAAGATCTGCAACCGGGCATCAATATCTTGACTAGTCATTTCTTCCCAAAACATTCTCATTTCATCAATTGTAATCCCATTTGAGACATCAACATTTCTTCTCCTAGCCAATGTATCAAACAGTTCCCCTGCAAATTCTTTTGAATCTCCCATTCCTTGTTTCCCCCCCAAAAAAATGCCCAAATCAATCATAATCTCATTAAAAACAAAAACCCACAAATTAATTACACAAATTAACAGAGTAAAACCAAAATATTTACCAATGACAGCACTAAATTTTTCTCTATGAAGCCTTCCTTGAACAGCATTCTGATTGAACCTTTTCTCAACAGGTTTCCATGAATCACCATCTTTTCCGGTGGCGCCATCAAGAAATCTAAGACTCTGCAACCCTCTTGCAGCTGTAGATTTCAATCTTCCCATCTTAGGTTGAGCACCATTTCCATTTCCATTACCATTTCCCAGTATTCCAAACCTTTTTCTGGCATTGCTTCCAATTCTACCAAAATTTATTCCTTTAGGGCTTTTTTGATCATTAATACTATTACTATTGTTGTTATCATTCACAGGAAAATCTGTTATTTGATCTATTTCACCACTACCAAGAATCCATTTTGAAGAACCTTCTTCTTTTTGATTGTTGGTCATCTGAAAACCAACAATGTCTTAAGCAAATTCGCAAATCACCCAGAAAAAAATTGGAAAAAAAGTGAAGATTTAAAGGGGAGAAATCTATGATAGTATTGGGTTTGTGAGAGCAATTGGGGTTTGTGAATGGTAATGTAAACAAGATTTTAGAGTTTGTTAGGAAAATTGATTAAATGTAAAGAAGATTCTATTGATTGAGTTTTGAATCAATGAAATTTTGCAAAGGAAAGAGAGGGAATATAGGGAATGAGGTCAATGAGTTAGGAGGGAATTGAGGGCAAACAAAGTTCAGTTAATTTAGTTAGTATAGAGACTTCATCTAATTATAGAAAGGAAATATTTGTGTTCTATATATGTTTAGTCCACTTTTAGTTGTCTCTCTTTTGCTCATGCAAAGTGGTGACATAGACCATTGAAAGATATAACTATGGCCATAAGAATGTTTACTCTTTCATGGAAGACATAGTTGCATTAATTTATTGTTAATGGCTCACTAGTTTAGTCGGTAAAGTTTCTAAGAATTTGATTGTGTTTTATGAAAAATTTAATGTTGATAATTTATAAAGATATGTCAATGGTGAAAATTCTAAGTTACTAGTTTCATCTTAGTGGTTGAAAATGTTCACATATATTGATATTTATCTAGATTTTCTCATGTCATTTGTGATTTTTGAGTCATAAAATGTAATAATAAAAGTAATATTTTGCCTTTTAGGAATGAATGATTATTGTTATGTATCAAGCATTGATTTCAATTTGGATATATTACAATTATATGATCAATGATTTTTATGTCATTTTACATCGAAGTTAAGATGTGTTAGTGTCTTGTATTAAACAGTTTAAATTTATTGGCTTTGAAAATTATGTAATCCCTCACTTCTTTTAATTTTCCTATAATTTTTAGGAGTCATCTCTTTTATTTTTGTTAAATTTTTATTTTTAGTAGTGGAGAATATTCTCTTATTTATTCAATTTTTTCATTTCATCTACATAATTATTTTTTATTTACAATCTACATAAAATTAGAAATAAGACTTTTTTGTTGCAAAATAAAAGGGACTAAAACTATAGAGTTAGAGAGATTTCTCCAATTAGTATACTAATATGCTATCTAATAATTTAGAAGTAGTTGATTACTTAATAACTCAAGCGTGTTGCATTACCCTTGCTTTTTGAAAGAATCTCACCAATTAACTTGCATTAAACTAAAAATAATGATCTACCAAAAGATACAAAAGATATAAAAAATAAAAAATAAAAAAAAGTTTAATGATATTTTATCTTTAAATTTGATAATACTAGTACAAGACAAAAAAAAAAAAAAAAAAAAAAAAAAAAAAAAAAAAAAAACTATGATGAGAATATGAGATAGGTAAAACTAATCATTCATTTTACGGAAATAACGGAGCTATGATGATTTTATTCTAATCAATATGGTCAACTGCAAACAACCCAAGATCAAGGCACTCATGGTGAAAAAATATATACGTAATATGTTAAGTAGTTTAAATTAAATAAATTTTCAGCATTTGGACTTTTTATTTTGCGATCATTTTATCTAAAGACGATCTTTCACAATAATAGTTCTATGCGATAATTTAAATGAAAATAATAATTTTCTTTTTGATTATATGGCAGGAGGAAAAGGTAAAACTATGTGACAATCGAACTCATAACATTTATGTAAGAAAAGTGTTATTTGTTGCAATTGATACAAGACTCAATCCTCATAATTATGAGAATAATTTGCAAAGAAACACCTTATAAAACAAGTTTTTTGTAAAAAAATACCTTTTAAAATTTTTTTTGTAAAAAAACACCTTTTAAGAGACTTTTTATTAAAAAAAAACACCTTAAATCAGTTTCCGGTGACTTTTGTCAACTTTCAGGCGTTGACTTTTGAGCTTAAATGGCATAGTCAACGCCTGAAAGTTGACAAAAGTTACCGGAAACTGATTTAAGGTGTTTTTTTTAATAAAAAGTCTATTAAAAGGTGTTTTTTTACAAAAGAAATTTTAAAAGGTGTTTTTTTTACA
Organism: Amaranthus tricolor; assembly: GCF_026212465.1. Lineage (NCBI taxonomy): Eukaryota > Viridiplantae > Streptophyta > Magnoliopsida > Caryophyllales > Amaranthaceae > Amaranthus > Amaranthus tricolor. The sequence continues at coordinate 18,684,563 of NC_080051.1, read as the reverse complement.
AAAAACTGGTTTTATAAGGTGTTTCTTTTGCAGATTTTCCTAATTATGATTAATCGTTAATTTTAATTGGAATTGTTAAATTAAACATAAATTGATGCTTTATACAATAATAAACAATGAACCGACTGCAACAAAGGTCAAGAGTTGGCTAAGTTTGGTGCCAAGCTGGTTATTATTATACAAAGTATTTGAGGATTTTGTAGAAATTTGATGGGAAAACAAACAAATGATAACAGGAAAATAAAGGGAAGTTTCAGATTTGAATGTGCAACAAATAAATGTTTGGTAGTAATGGTGAGTTGTAGCCACGTTCTTTTCTTTGAGGTTCTCCACTAATTCCTTCTTCTTTTCATCTTCTTTATTTTTAATTCAATTTTTTGGTAATTTTTTTATTGTATTGATTTTGTAGTATTCAATATTGTCCTCTTGGTTTGTTATGTTGAACATGAATTATTTTTTTCTGAAGAAAATTATGTATTTGATTGAGTTAGAAGACCAATCAATATTTGGCGCATATTTTTTTCATTAGAATTGACTTTGTCTTTAGAAATTATACATTATTATGAGGCTATGATCGGACTACGAGAAGGCTTTAAAGACGACAGATTTACCCTTATCGAAAAAGATAAGGAAATTGTCATTGGTGTGATACTTGACTAGAAAAAGTGTGCAAATCAAAACAAATAAAAAGACAAGACAAGTAGCAAGATAAGACAAGACAAGACAAGTAGCAAGACAAGACAAGTATTAAGGCTAATAACATAAACAAAGAAAAATAAAAGGCACAAACAATAATCAAGGTATAGATAACTATCTATGGTTTAGGATACGAATTTGGTGTTTCCATCAAGTTTTATTTCTTGTCAATTCCTCAGAGACCTCAGAGAGGTATAACTCACTCGTGTCATTTCTAATTTTTGCTTCTCCCACATTTCTTAGGCTTACAATGACTTTTAGCTTTTTCCATTAACCTTAATTTTTTTCCACCATTCTCACTCATGTTGATCATCTTCTTTCGTATATGTTTATACCACCTCAATTTATTTTCACGTACGTTTACAAAATTAGGTGCAACTCTTAGTCTCTCTCTCTCTCAAATTCTTGATTATAACGTTATCCATCCTTATATGTCCACACATTTTAATATTTAAATTTCTGCTACTTTCATTTTATACTCATAAATATTTTTAATTGACCAATACTCTACCTCACACAATAAATCGGTCGAATAACCACTCGAATGAATTTGCCTTGTAATCTAGCTAATCCAAAAACTTGTAGCACATAGTACTCCAACGGCTACTCTTCATGTCATCTAACTTGAATATGAAACATTAAATCTTTTCTCCCAATTACTCAAAACATTAGCCATAATTTTGGTACCATAGTTTGTGAAATTATCTTTATTGGGAGCATTTACATTAGATAAATATTTCTATATTTTAGTTTTAAGTTTTAATATAGCAAATGCAAACCAATATAATTAGTAATTAACTATAATGTTATACTTTGTAGTATAATCCCTTCAAGATGTACCAACTTTTATGCCCATATGCGACTCTACAACAAATATATTGATGAACTATAAAATTTCAAGAGGTGAGATCATAGCACGATTGTACGATCCGTCAAATTTTATTTAGATTATTATAAAATACTCCGTAATTATAATCTTAAGTATTAAAGTGATTTATCGATATAATATTTTAAACTAATTATTAAAAACTTTTCCATTTCATTCTTAAAAATAGTCAAAGAAATTTTAATTAACAAACGTAAACTTCTGAAACGAAAACTATATTTACGATTGAGTACTAAATATATTAGTTAATTACTTAAATAATTTAAGGTTATTTGTAGGATCATATGATCATAAGATTCGTTTATGTCGATCATATCCTACCTATTTAAACAATTTCTAACGATTTCAAGTAAAATGTCCACCATGTCAACTTTGCTTAGAGATGACAACAAATTGGAGTTTCCATCAAAACTATGTAAATGATACAAGATTTGTTTCATCAAATAAGTTACATTGAGAATATTTCATTTCATTTAAAAAACTTAATCATGGTGTTTCAAGGATATAAGTTAAAATATTATCCAAGTAAAATCGTGCTAAATTTATCTTAATAGGTAGAATGTACAATTTTTATAATTTTTGTAAAAAACATATTTATAAATATCGAGATTCAAATAATGCTTTGAAAATTATGCGAAATGTACATGTAATTAAATCAATGAAAAGCATGGAGTATCGTTCTTCATAAGTAATAAGTGAAGTCTAAATCATACCAATTTTTATCCCCTATTAAGAGTTTTAAATAATAGTTTTTTTTTCTGCTTAAAAGTTGACTTTTCAACTAGCCTAAAAATTATTACTAAATTTAAATTATACCAATTTTTAATCCCTATAAAGAGTTTTAAACTTTAGTTTTTTTTTTCTTAAAAGTTGACTTTTCAACTTGCTTAAATATTATCACTAAATTTAAAATTATTTAATCAAGATAATTGGAATGTTTGGCAATTAGTTGTTGACTTGTTTGATCAGTTGAAAATATAGACTATTTTTATTAGCTTTTTAAGCTAGCTGAAAAAATCAACTGTTTATGAAAATGTTTGGTAAATTTAAGTATTGGTTGTTAATTGCTTATTACAAAAAAAATTGAGTCAACAAGCCAAAAGTCAACAAAAAAAGCTAACTGGAATAGCTCTTTAATTTTGGCTCAAAATCCAATTTTTTTAGCTAGCTTAAAAGCCATTTACCAAACAAGTATTTTGGTTTTTTAACCAACCAAAAAGCCAAAAACCAAAAGTCAACCAAAAAGCCAATACAAAAACTAAATACCAAACACTCCCGATATCAAATTGAAAAGGCCACCAAAGTATGGAGTATCGTTCTTCATAAGTAATATGTGAAGTCTAATTATTTTGACTTGAAAGTCGACTTTTCAACTAGTTTAAAATTATTAATAAATAATTATTTTGACTGTTTAATCAACATAATATCAAATTTAAATGCCAACCAAAGATAATGTGTACAACATGAAGGAACCAACAATCTAACCACATAAGTCTAGGCAAGCTCACTCATATCATCATCCAAAGCATAAACCCCAACGACTTCGAGCTCAAATTCATGGGGCTATCAACAGCCAATCAAACAAGTGATACTTCAACCCTTTTTAATCCCTACCCTCCCATTTATTATTCAAAATAATATTTGCTTCATCCCTTCAAATTCCTACCCTTTTCTTTCCTTAATTTCCTTCCATTCAAAAACACCCCTGAAAAATAAAGGAGTATAGAACAGACAACTTAAGACAGCCCACTAACTCTAATTACTTTGAAGAACGATAATTATATTGGTAATCATAGAGTAAAACAAGGCCACATTCCATCGACAGCGTTGTAAAGGTTTTCAAAATAAACGAACTGATATTTTCCGCATTGTAAAGGTTTTTAAAATAAACGAAAAGCGACAATTATCGCATTTTTACACTATGTTGGTAAGGCACTCTTCTGTTTCCAGTAATCTCATTAGAAAAGGCTACTTCAGTTGCATACAATTAATAATATAAATTCAACATTACGATACCTTGAATAAAAAAAGAGCTTGTTTGCAAATGAATTTTTAATTACAAACAACTTCATGTAAAAAGAAATGCACAGATTTAATGAGTTCCAAACTAAACTAAACTAAGGTTCTCGACAAGAGTATCCTTGTTTACTTTAGTCAAACACACAATGACACTAGAGACCTCTTGTAGCGAATGAAACCTATATGGCTATATCTAAGTTCAATCTCATGCCACTAGATAAGAATATCCTCATCAAATGAGGGTAGTTCAATGCAAACAGGGAAAACTGAAGATAAATTGATGAACTATATCAAAGATGAGAGTTCCTTGATTGTCCCATTTTCCTGCATTTCAAATCATCTAGCTAGCATGAGGGAAGTGTACAAATTGCACACAATAAAATATAGTAAGGCACAAAACAAGTACTTAAAGTAGCCAAATAACGTTTGACTAACCATCCAAATTTTTAAGTTACCTCAGTGGGTTTTGGGGCAAGGAGATTCCACTTTTTTGCTTGTTAGATGCTAAAAACTGCTGGAGATATCTAGCCTGGTCGAGTAGACTCATGAGGGATTCTAGCCTGGTAGATTCTTCTAAATACCAACCATATATAGGGAATAGAACAACCTGACCTACTTGTTTATGTAAAAGAAAGATGGTTTGCGTTCATAACGTCTCAGTCTGCATAACAAGTCAGAAAGAAAACCCGACTACCACATTTAAGTGTCAATGTGGACATGTCAATAGATCGGTGTGAACTTTTGATCATATTATGGACCTAATGTACCAGAGACTCCAAAAATTTGACATCGTTTGCAAAATATAAGCAATATATCGTGGAATCTATAATACAGCAGTGTCACAATCAGAGTAGAAATATGATCTGGAGAGGCTTTGATTTGAAGTGAAGTTTAGATCAAAAGTAGGTAATCAAAGCAGATACATTATTTACTGACCTATATATGCTTGAAAGGCCTAGCTACCTGTACTAGCTGTATTCACAAAACAATTTTTCACTTGTTTAGTTGTGTTTATCCCCTTCGTGTTCTCTACTTGATAAGCTACACAAAAAATGATAATACATTACGCACATGTCGGATTTCGATGGGAAGGCTTAACAGTAAGGGGGCTTCATCCTGCAAAAACAAAAAGAAAACAGTAGTTTAGCAAGATTTTCTCACTACAAGGTGCTGAACCATAAAATTTATAGCAGAAAAAGAAAACAGTAGATTAGCAAAAATTTTCCCACTCCAATTATGTGCAAGCAGATGAAAGTTTCCAAAAAAAAATAAAAGTTGACTGCTTATAAGCAACAATTGAAATACAATCTTTGATAAAAATAACAAAAATGAAAAAGGTGATTTTAATAAAAGAAAATGGCACCATTAAAGAAGGCAAGTTTTAGGAGAGAGCATTTTTTAAAACAATGCATATCATGCTGAGCTCCTACCATGGAAAAAAACAGAGGTCGCAGATGAGTTTGCGGAAACAGTCGCAATGTCAAGGAAAACGCAAAAACTAGTAATAATGCGAATTGTGGCCGATTCGGTGTGAACTTCGAAATAAAAAAAATCATATAAGAGGACTTTTGAACTTATAATTACATTTTTGTTGTTGAACTACTATTTTATGCAAAAAAATACTCATAGCTATTATAATTGCACTGTTGGAGGTACTTCTAGTGCATACTTAATTAACTTATTAGTTAATTATTTTGTTCAACTAAAATTATGAGTAACAGTAGTTTCAGTGATCTTAATAACTAAAGTAAATGGGTATTTACGAAATTTTTAGGCTGAGACAAATAGCATCATTGGTGAAATATTATAATAGGCGTTACACGTTCAACGTGAGTAGTATGCGACATGTTGACCGTTAAAATTCATGCACCGTTACATAACGAGATTTAACATCGCAATAACTCTCAAACAGATTAAATAACGGGTGTTACGTAACGTAACGGGGGAGTTTTTATTCCATGTTCCTACTCCCGACTAAAAAATAATTCCTTCAAATTCTCAAAGAACATATAAATATCAAACTGAAAGGCATAAACTTTATTTGTTAAAGGCTTAGAGCAACCATTTCCAAAGAAAACAAGGTTGTACTTCTTACATCCTGTATCAGTACTTGATAAAGCAACAAAACCTAGTTTTGGCCTCCCCACATTTATTATAACACTAAAATGATGTCCCACTAAAATGCCAACAAGTACATTTAATTCAGCGCTCACTCCCAAAATTTAACAACACATCTTCACTAAGAGCCAATAATTTTCCCCCAAAACATCAAAAAAGGTATTATATTAAATATAAGGTGATCAAATTTTACATATAAGATCCTGAAACAGATGCCTTTGAAAAGCTTCAATAGAAGACTTCACTGGAAAGTCAAGGAAAAAACGAGTAAAATAAACAGGATCATGCACTCTAGTAGTAACTCCTATAAGCATCAGTCTTCCAGGAACTGAGCTCATTCTTCCTACACAACTGTTGCTAACATAGGTCATAGGCAAATAGACTAGTTATTCTAAATGAGCTCAAAAATCAAACAGGGTCATGCACTCAAATCGTAACTCATCTAAGCATTAGTTCTTCCAGAAACTGAGCTCATTCTTTCCCCCACAACTGTTGACAACATGGGGCGTAGGCATATTAACAATTATTCATAATGAGCTCAAAAATTAATCACAGTTCAAGTCCTTAGTTAATGGTCATATTATACTTTTGACCCATATAGATAACATTTCTCAAAATCACAAAAAGTAAAAAGCAGACAAGGATTTCAATGTAAAACAACGGGACGATCAGCCAGGCCCAGTCCCAGTCCCAGTCCCCAAAAGACTAGTAAAAAGAATCAAAAGATGTGACTACACGTAAAAGGAAGGTCCTTGTGTTAAAATCTTTTCTTCAATAACTACATTTCCAGATTCCAGTATACAAAAATGACGATCACGGTATATCTCAACAAAGTTCAAACAAAAAATCAATTCGAAACATCAGCCAGCAGAGCACAACACTGAGCCAAAACTACAGTAGGGAAATTAACAAAAAGTTTTAATAGCCGCACAATGTATAACAATGTATATTCGTATATAAGCCATGACAAACTTATCAGGAAAAAGATTAGTACCTGAAAAGAAATGCTCAAAGGAGCAGTCAATCCCATCGCCTAACATCCTTGTGATCCATCATCAAATTCATTATTTTCAGAGTTCTCTGCGCACTGCAATCTCCTTTCTAGCATCTGCTGAAAATCAGATTCTTCAGGAATGTCACCAGCCTTTCCATCATATTCTGTTCCTTGTCTTGAATCATCATACAAAACATCTGATGTTTTACCACCATTTTCGCCTTTGGGTGCGACATTGAGATCAGAGCTCAAATCAAAACCATTAGGCTCTGTGTTACCATGACAAGCGACAGTAACTTGATCATCCTGCTCAGGAGCATCTTTCTTCTGTCGTTTCCATTTCTTTGTGGAAGAGGTACCATCATCCTCAAAATCCTCTTCTTCCCGATCTCTGTGCAAGTAAACCCACAATTTCCTCTCACCGTCAAACTGTACACACGGATCACGCTCATAATGTAAACGATCAAGGGCTCCACTGACAACCTGATTAACCTGAGCATCAGTGACGTCCTCCACAATAAACTGGGAATCCCTTATCAAAGTGCAAACATCAGCTCTAGTACCAATGCTCCCCGGTAACCTGGAAGCAGCATCTCGGACAAGACATAGAATGGTAACATGAGGAGGTCGATCACGTCTCAACATAAAATGGTCTCGGGCTTTCGAAGTTGGCTTACCACCACATCTTCTCAAAGGAGCAACAATAGATTTCTTACCATCAGCTGCCGTATAAGAGAAGGCTCTGTCGGGAATTGAATACCTCAGTTGCTCTTCCTTGCGGAAATAATCCCTGACTTCATCAGAGCTTCGAGTAATGGTAGTTAAACTCTTTTGAGCTCTCAGGTCCCTGAACCTTTCTTTTTCATCAAAGTTTAACTGCATCAACTCTGCCGGTGGCGGAGGAAGGCTACCAATTTGCTGCAAAGTCTCTTGGCCACTTTTAAGCCAATTGGCATATGCATCAACCAACTTTATGAGCATTTTGCGAGAAATTCGCCAAGCCTCGGGAGAAATCACCTCCTCAGGGGTTTCTTGATCTGTTGTGCTTACTGGCACTGGCCCAGTCCAAGACCAGCATTTTGAGGACTTTTCATAACATATCAGAGGCTTCCAGCCCTTTGCTCCCAAGGGTGCTGTTTTGGATGAAAATATCTTCAAGACTCCTCGAACTAGATCCAGAAGTGGCTCTTGTGTCTCAAGAATGCATGGATCCCCTGGGTCGGATCTCACACGAGTGACAATGTCCTGAACCGTCAAAGAAAATTTTGATTTTTCAGTCAGAAGGTTAGTCATATCCGACTGCACAAGGGAACCATTGGAAACTTCATGCTTTGCACACTGGTCGTTAGGCTCACCTCCGGTGTTCTCAATATTCTTCTGAGTCTCCAAACCATTGTCAGGACTAGGAGTTATCAAGGCCTTGCGCACAGCAGAAAGAAGGTGAATGATGGAGAATGAGAAATCGGTGTGAACAGTAGGGGTTATTGGAGGGAGAGTTTTCTTTTGAGGTTTGATTTCCAGCTCCGGCTCTGCCATTCCAACCTCTAAAATAGGTATTTCAGATGTGCTGGCACCTGGAGAACCACACTCTGCTTCCAGTCTCTTCTTGGCCCAATTCTTCAAGGGAACAGTATCGGAGAGCGGATGATGTGAAGATAGGTGATCAGATTTATCTAATCCATCAATTTCAGTAAAAACCTCTTTTCTCCTTTTCTTCTTAACAGACGAAGTGCAACCAACTAATGTGTTATTCAAGTCCCTGGAATTTCTGCCCATTGAATTGCCGTCAAATACACCCCCCACTTCCATACTGTAGTCTCTCGTGTTGAACTCATGCAAGGAGAAATCATGGCTAACATTTCCTCTTCGCCTTCTTTCCATAGAAGAAGCCTTATCCATGGACATGGGAGAATTTTCAGCAAACTCTGCAAGGACTTTGCCATTCCTTCCGAGTCTGTAAGTTGATTTTTGGTCACTTTCCATAAATGTGTTTCCAGGACCAGCATAGAGACGATCCTCAGTCATTCTTGTAGTAAAATTCGGTGAGGTATCAAGATTATGTGCTTTTGCCTTCTGCCTGCTTTTGGAGAAATAAGTTTCCATCTCTGGCCTTTGCAAATGCCTTCCAAAACCAGCCATTGAACTAGAGTCAGGTAGTATCCCTTCAAGAGTCATTATACTTTCTTTAGCACCCTTCTTCGTTCGTTTCACCTTCTTCTCATCAAGAATTGACCTGGACAGAGAAGATCGAGCAGTTTCCAAATGACCACGTATTGCTTGCTTGGACATGATCAATGGACTGTTGTCCTCTTCTTCCTCGAGTTGACCAGATGAGCCTGACGGTGTCTCTTCACCTCCACAAAACATTCTTTCCTCCTGAAAAGGGAACATACTGGACTCTCCATTTCGAACTGAAACCCCTCGAATATTTTCTGCCAAAAGCTTGTCTCGCTTCTCTGGATGAAACATTCTATCCTCTACGTGTTGGGAGACTTGCCGGGATTTAAGTCTATAATCAGCATATTCAATACCCAATTTAATTTTCTTGGTTTCAACATCCCTGTATTCATAATCAATTGATGGATCATTCAAGTATGCATCCCCCTGGTTTCTCTTAGTCCAAAAAGGTTCCACGACGCCAGCATAGCCAGTTAAATTTCCTTTTGGAGCAATCTGCAAAGCACGACCTCTTGCAAGTCTCATTTGATCATCATATGCAGGATCCACATACTTGGTCCTCCTGGCAGGGTCATACATACCTCTCGCATTTGATGGTTTAGCTGTCAAGACTTTAATATCAGCTAGCTTATTTATATTCAGATTCCGCCCATGAGCAGGAAAATCAGTCTTTGCAGATTGAGGCACACTTAAATAGCTGTCACCATCACATTCATCATCTCCAAAAGATCCACGTTTCTTTCCTGTCTTAACAGACCTACCTCGAACCATCACATCCCCATCCATAGTGTTCCAATATCTCTGGTTAGCCATGTCGTGATTCATTTCTTGCTCATCGTCAACGGTAGCTATCATAACATCATGTACAGCTGCCTTACCCCCTCTAGAGGTGACCCACTCTGAGCTGTGAGCGTAGAGACGGGAATGGATACGTGAGGATGCTACATTTGGTGAAGGACTTGTCATTCCACCTGCTTTCAGCGATCCCTTTGAATTCGGCTGGCCATATTGAGTAACATCTGCCCTTCCCCCAGAAAAGATGTCAAAGGCAGGACTAGTACCATAGTTAAGATCATACCTTGTTTTCTTCCCAGCACCACGTCCCTTTAACCTCATATTCAACAATGCCTCACCTGACTCCCTTTCAGAAGAATTAGAGCCCAAGTCCTCGTTTCTTTCCCTCATCAAAGTCTTCTGACTTCTCACAAGATTTAAAACACGTAGTTTCTCATCAATGTTATACCCTTTACAGTTATTCCAAGCTTCCCTCATCTGTAAAAGACTACTAACCATGGAATCCTGATGCCTACGCAACAAATGATAATGCTGATGTGTCTGGAAAAAGTTCAGCCCCTGACGATAAAGCGCAACTCTCGGCTCACACAACCCTCCTTTCAACATCTGATAAAGCACAGTTATAGGACTACCAAAATGAAAATTAGCACCTTCAAACAAATCCTTCAATGTACGCAAAAACACCCCCTGATCCATATCAGGCAAATACTTGGCAAGCCCGAATCTCTCTTCTTCAGTCAAGCACTCATTCCAAACATCCAAAGACAAAATCCCTTGCAAATCAGGAAGATCATAAAGCTCAAACGGAATACAGCAAGTCTGATCCCCAACTTGACAAAACTCCGAACCTGTCTCCCCTAATTCCAACAAATCAAAATCATCCGACCCTGCCCCAGAATCCGCATCATCAAATTCATCATCATCCTCAGAATCCACCGAATTTCTCCTATGAAACTCATCTTCATCAGTCGACATACTCTCCCTACTCCTACTACCCACTGAATACTCTGAATCAAACTTTGACACCGTCTTTAGGTTGTTCTTCTCAATAGCCATTAATCATATCAACCATTAACATAAACACAGTAAAACTCAGCTCAATTCAATCACTAGAATCATACCGTACGAAAAAACTAAATGAAATCCAAACTCCAATCAAAAACCCTAAAACAAAACAAAAACGCAAAACCACAATCAATTTAATTCAAAACATCCACCAAAAACAACAAATTAGCGGGAAAATAACACGTCAAATGAAAAAATCATCAACAGTCAAAAAACAAAAACAAAAAAGAATCAAACGAAACAAACAATCAAATTGGATCAAAAAAGAAATACCTAATATGGCGTCGAAGTGAGTGAGACAAATGAGTGGAGAGAGAGACACAGAAACAGCATTAAAGTTGGAAATGAGCGAAAAAGCGTAGGAGAATCGAAAGCTGAGAAACCCTAGAAAAGAAAGAGAGAAAAGAGAGGAAGAGAGAGAAAAAGGAGAAGAATGGGGTATATATAGTAGGAGTAGGGAAGATTGGGGAAGTAGAAGAAGATGATGAAGATGAAAGACGTGGAGAGATAATGAGCGTCGGATAAAAGGAGAGAGAGAAAGAGTTGGAATAGAGAGAGAAAACGACGAAAAGGGGTAAAGAGGAAGATTGAAGAGAAGGAAGGGGAAGAAGGAAAGTGGAAAGGTTTTATTTTACGAAGAAGAAGAGGAAGAAAATGAGAAATGAGAAAGATAGTCATACAGCCGAGGACCGTTGCAGAGCCTTATTGATATTCAACCATGCTTTACTCTGCGTTTTGGGCTCTCTACTCTTTTTTTTTACTCGACACGTTTTTTATTTTATTTTTTTTTTTTTTTGCTTTTTTTGGGTACATTTAGTTATTCACAAATTCTACGAGATGGTCTCACCGCGAGACGTGTCCAATTTGGATTAAATAGTCCAATAATAGAAACTTTTAGTATAATTGGCCTTTTGTATAGACTCGTCTCACGGAGAGACGATTTCATAGAAGAGGGGTTGTTAGTTATTTACCATATTTTTTTATTACGTTGGAAAAGGATTTAAAATTTATAGTGTAAAAATTAATTTGTAATTAAAAGACAATATAAAATATAAGTTGATGGAATAATGTCTTAATAAGTTATTGAAATAAAGACAGAAAATAAGTTTATAGATTAAATTAAAAGAGAATATAAAATTTAAATTGAGTAAACGGATCATAAAAGAAAGTGAAGCTATTAAAATAAAATAGTGGGGAAAGTTTGAGTATTTACTTATTTGTAAGTGGTTTTTGAAGGTGAAATTAAGTTTTTAAAAATTTGTTTTTAAGAAGATAAATTTGAGTGTTATAAATGTTAGGAATGTACTTTTATTTGATAGTAATTTTGAAATCAAGATGTATTTTTTTGAAAAAATTATTGGGATTTTTATTTGATAGTAATTTTGAAATTAAGTTTTTAAAATTTGTTTTTAAGAAGAGAGTATTTACTTTTTTGAAAAAATTATTGGGATTTTTATTTGATAGTAATTTTGAAATCAACATGTACTTTTTTTATTCGTGCGCATCTTAGAAATTTCACATCAGAAGACACGTTCTAAGAATACTCCATAATAAGTTCTTATCGACACAAGTCTTTTTTGATGCACTTTGTCCTTACTCGGCTAAGGATTTACTAGTAACTAGTTGGATGTGAATATGAAAAGGTTTACATGTCATAGATAGTGGAAAGTTGATGAGTATTAGGATTCACACGTCTCATGTCCAATCGCTACTGATAATTGTCAATATCTTTCTAATTAGTTTCAAATCTTAAAAATATTTATATTAACTTACAATAATTTAGAAAATGAAAATAACAAAAAAATTAAACAACAATCCTTAGTTAATTTAAGATTACACATACTGAAAAATTATTAAATAATACTTTTTTCGTTTCTTTTCAAATATCTCATTTGCTTTTGAGTTACTATTCATTAATCACTCTTAATTTTTATTTTATTCTTAATCCATGTATTAAGCCATAGTCAAATGGGATCTTGTTTGATTCGTCTCGACATAAATTTTATTAATATCTAGTTTTTATCATTTTTAATTATAGACAATTATCGCTATTAAGTATTGAATTAGTACATTGGCAAACATGCAAAAAGAAAATGAGACATTTAAAATGAAACAGAGAGATTAGTTTTATATTTAAATTTTAAGGATATTGTTTCTAGAAATTTTTTTTTTTTTTTTTGTCATATCTAACCCACTTCTAAGATTACTCCATGAATCTTAGGAGTAGATGTTAAATAATGTTTCATAAATATGGGTTGAAGTAAGACGAGAACACAACAAAAAATAAAAAAATCATTATGAAAATATATTTGTTTCTCATTTTTATGTTGGTATTAGAATTAATAGATTTTCCGGAGAACAAAAACGTAGCTTCAACATTTACCATTAAAAATGATACTAAAAAAATCATCATCCCCACACAACAATGAAACTTTGAAAACCTTATTACAATTGCTTTTACATTAGAACACTCATAAGAAACTGTATGGAACCCGTAAATCAATCATTCACCATTTTAAAACTACGCAACAATATAAATTATTCAAAAATGTTTTAATTTAGGGTTTAGATTGGAATTGTGAATAAGAATTAAATATTGTATTCAAGATGTGTTTCAATGATGTTAAAGTGCATGGATAACTTTGTGATGATGTTATTAAAGTTTAGATTTGGTCTTTATTACGAGAAGTGTTGTTGGATGAATAATTCGTTGTTCTTATATTGATATCATATTTGTTATGGGTAAGAGTAGTAGTGGTGAATTGAACATGGATGGACTAGAATTTATATTAGGGATGAAAATAATAGTAGTATGTACTACCTTTGCTGTCTTGGTCTTGTTTTATGATTAAGAAAGCTTTGTGAACTATTCTTCTCTTTTTATTTCCTTATAGTTTTATGTTGAAATGTTATCTTACTTTGTTAAATGAGTTGTTGAATTGATGTACGATAGGTAAAAGTTGAATGTGCTTCACGTGAGCAAATAATGGCTTAGAAGCATTATAAGTAGCAAATCATAATGTTGAAGTTAATTAGAGTTGTTATGGATAATTTTTTTTGGTTAGTCTAAATAGGCCTTTTTAAGTCACGAACTATATGCTATTTTATAAGTGAGCTTAAGTATGCATGATGAGTGCTTGAATATGCTAAATATGTGTTAAGACTTGTGAATGGTTTAAAGGTTTATTTTCTTAGAATTAAGTAGCCTGTAATGAGATTTGTAGACTTATAAGACCTACTTTAAATTTGGTAGGTTCTCATTTGTTAGAGGTTATAAAACCATGTATCGGTGATTGTTTTGACTTCTACAGAGTGCTAGCAACTTTAGGTACGTACACGTAGTAACTAACCCTTTATGCAATTTTCTTTAAGACATTATTGTTTTTTGTGATAATATGCAATTGTATTGAATCTATGAGGTACTAATGAGTAAACGAAGAGGTATCGATTATGAAATACTTGAGCTTAGAATAGTTTAGAGGATGAAGGTGTTAGTATAAGGCGAGGACGATCCCCTTATTGATATAGGAATTGGATTATGTCTTATTTGGAGTTAGAATGATTTCTTTATAGGTGAATTTCAGATCTTGTTTGAGTTGCTCAGTGCTTTGCTATCCTAGGGCCCTCATTAATAGTAAAAAGCAGGAGTTATACTCATTTGATAAAGCATTATATTATGCTTAATTGACGTGGCTCCACTGGATTAGTACCCCCAGTGGTTTAGTTCTCGAGGTGAGATCCGAGAGGATCACTATACGGGAGGTATGAGCATACTTTGTCATTGGGCGCTGGATGGCCGTTACCACCCCTTAGCCGAGGTGTTACCATTATGGGCCTTGCAAAACCCAATATGGTGGTCTTTCTTCTGGATTTGTACCTTAGTGGGTCTCTTTTTCTCGGAGGTAGGATCCGAGATCAACTAGAGGGGGTATGAGCTCATAATTTGTCATTGGGCGTCAGATGGCCGATACCACCCTTTGGCCTAGTCATAAAGAATTGTATGATGGATGAATCTCATGAGATTATATTATGCTTTAAGGGTCTTGCAAACCCAAATATGAAGTAAAGTTGAGAAAAGAGGAATGAAGAAGAGCATATGTCGTATTTGGATATTCTATCTACAAGTGGTATCATATGAGTCTTTAAAATAAGTTATGAAATAGAAAAAAGGATAAAAATATAGAAATTACATTGAGAAGCAAAGAGCTATGATAAGTAGTTATGACTAGTACTTTAAGTTTTGTAAGATCTACTTTATATTGTGGTATTTCATGTTAACATCTGGTTTGTTGGTATAATCATATTGTTGGTTAATGATGTGTACATGTTTGTTTTCCTGATCCTTGCTTTTTTTTAAGATGGTCCTGCTACGATGCATTTACATTCGGTCATATGTTGAGCAGTAGGGAAATCATAGATAGGCCTAACAGGTATTGGAGTCTTTTTTTTTTTTTGCATTGTATATCGAAGATGTGAGCGCGTATTTCCTATCATTGCAACGACTTTGGAAGATTTGACTCTATATACAACCTAACTTGTTGGATTGTTTGTTTTTAAAGGCTAAACCTTCGTTTGTATAATTTATCTTCCGTTGTGTTCTTTTATGGGTTGTATGTTAAAATTTGTTTTGTTCCTTTTCGAACTCAAGCTTTTACTTTGGAATCACGATCCATGCTTAGCAAATCGACAGAGAATCAAGCGAGGATCATTCTGCCGTGATAGATTACTTAAGGCCGACGTGTCATTTTGTTATTAGTATCTTTATTTTTCTGAGCATGTTTGTCTTACATATCTCCAATATTCAAAGGAGATGCTGTCGAATTTCCAACTTATTTTTTTTATTTTTTTTTAAATAATCATCACAGATTATTCTTCAAACTGTCCAGATTATATAGTTTCCTTTCGTTTTATTTTATTTTTAGTAAAACCTGAATTTCCTCCGGCCCTTTGCAATTTTATTTGGTTTTGTTTAAGTGGTCGGAAATTCTGGAGTGTTACAGGGTCAACCATTGATATTACCACAGAGAAAGTAGGACAAGCTCTCAAAAAAAAAAATGGAGAGAACAAAGGCAGTTGGACTTGATAACATCACAATCGAGTTGTGAGGGGTTTAGGAGTAAAGGACATTTATTGGCCGACTAACCTCTCTAATGTTATCTTGAGGATGCATAAGATGCCAGAAGAATGGAGGAGCAACACACTTATCCCACTGTATAAAAACAAAGGAGATGTGCAAGTATATATGCGAAAACGATAGAGGGATCAAACTCCTAAGCTACACAATGAAATTGTGGAAAGAGTGATAAAGTGGAGAAATACACAAGAAACGGCGATCAGAGAGAACCAATTCGACTTCCTTCCAGGAAGGTTAACCATTTAGGCTATTCATGTCTGATGAGACT
This sequence comes from Amaranthus tricolor, assembly GCF_026212465.1. NCBI lineage: Eukaryota > Viridiplantae > Streptophyta > Magnoliopsida > Caryophyllales > Amaranthaceae > Amaranthus > Amaranthus tricolor. The sequence continues at coordinate 18,668,410 of NC_080051.1, read as the reverse complement.
AATGGAAAAATATAAGGAGAAAAAAAAGTATTTGCATATGGTGTTCATCGACTTAAAGAAAGAGTATGATATCATACCACGAGGTGTCATCTGAGATGGCCTCAAGGCGAGAGGTATTTCACAAAGGTATATAGAGGTAATGCAGCATATATATGACAGAGCATCGATGAACATTCATACACTGATGGGGATAATTGATTCTTTACCAGTTAAAGTGGGCCTACATATATCAAGGATTAAACCAAATTCTTTCATTTTTACGGTCATTATGGAGGAGATTCCTAAATCTATTTGAGAGACTTTACTATGGTGCATGTTTTTTGCTGACGATATTGTGTTAGTAGTAGAAACTAAGGAGGTAACTGATAAAAAAATTGGAAGAGTGGAGGAAAATTTTAGAAGGTAAAGATTAGCGCATTAGTCTTACGAAGATAGAATATTTACAATGCAACTTTAGTGGGGCAAAGCCGATAGGTGCGCCAAAGGTGACCATTGGTGAAGAAGATGTTGCATGTATGACCAAGTGTGGGTATTTGGGATCGATTATTCAGAGAAGTGGGGAGATTGATAGAAAAGTTTCTCATCAAATACAAGAGGATTTGCTTAAGTGGCGAGCAACCACTGGGGTGCTATGTGATAGGAAGTTTTCAAGTAGGTTAAAAAGTAAATTTTATCGAGTTGCAATCAGGCCTTCTTTGTTTTATGAGACAGATTGTTGGCCCGTAAAGAAGACTTTTGAATATAAGATAGAAGTTGCAGAAATGCTTATGTTGAGGTGGATTTACGATCACACAATGATGAATCGAATGATAACTAGGAGTTTAGAGAGAAGTTAGAGGTTGTCCCTCTTTATGCAAAGATGCGTGAAAATAGATTGAGATGGTTTGAACATGTGCAGAGAAAGACTTTACACACCCTTGTGAAAAGGAACGAAAGCATCGTAATGGAGGGTAAGAGAAGTGGAGAAAGACTTAGTATAACATGGGAGAAACAAATAAAAAATAACCTGCATAAATTACACCTCTCTAAGGACCTAGCTAGGGATAGGGGTATCAAGCATCTTATTCATGTCCTAGACAACTAATACTTTCTCATTTACTTGATGTTCTTGTTCCTTGCCTTTTCATATCACTCTTTTATATATTTTTTATTACCCAGTCATTTTTATTTTTATATGTATTTTTTTAGATTTTTTAAATTTGTGATAAAAGTCGAGCTTGTGTTGTAAGATGCGGGTTTGCGAGTTCAGCTTACTTAGTCCTTTTCATTGCAAAAATCTTTTTCTGAGGATCTTTCTTGAACCGAGTGACTCTTTGGTCGCATCCTCTTTTATAGTATTAGATGTCATCTTTCTTACCTCTCTAGACCTTAATCATAATTCTATGGGCGAAATACACTAGTTAAATGATGATTTATACACGACTTGCATGATGTCATTTGGCAATTTTAATAATTAAGAATTAAAAATTAAAAATTAAAAATTAAAAATTAATTTGGGCATTCAAAGAAGATGCCATCATTAGATTATCGAGATGTTAATAGGATGTCACTAGGCATGGCCACGGGGCGGGTTACTCGGAACCGAACCGGTCCCGAATCGCTTGGAACCGGATCCGGAACCGGAACCGTTTGCGACAGGTTCCGAACCGCCCCGAACCGCGGAACCGTGAAACCGCCGGAAAAAAAGTTGCCGGAATTGTGAAACCGCCGGAAAAATACATCATGAACCGGACCTAAAAAACCGCGGTTTGGAACCGGAACTGGTCCGGGTGAACCGGTCCAACGGTTCCATGGAACCGGGACTGGTCCGGGTGAACCGGCTCAACGGTTCCATGGAACCGGAACCGCGAAAACTAGCCGTTATAGAGCCGTTATGTAGCCGTTGCATTTTCCCCTATAAATACTCATCACTTTCAATCATTTTCATTCACAACTCATCTCTTCTCCTACTCTCTCTACTTAATTCTTTAATTACGCAATTATTCTCTTAATTACATAATTAGTCTTTTAATTATTTCTTAATTTAGTTAATTACATAATTAGTCTATTAATTATTTATTTATTTCTTAATTTTATTATTATTTCAATATTATCAATCATGTCTTCATTTTTGAAAAAAGCCTTAAAAAAAGTTACTAAAGTGGCAAAATCATTGGGAGGTTCCAGCTCCTCCAAAAGAAAGGCCACTTCTACTCCGTCGGTATCAACAACACCTTCCATTAGTAATTATAATTATGAACCAAATTATCCAGAAGGGTACGACCCAGAATTACATAATTATGCAGAAGAAGTGGAAAGAGAAATACAAATTGATGAAGAAGAAGAACAAGAAGAGGAACCAACGACCCTTATTGGGATACATATATCTCGACAGTCATCAACAAGATCACATGAAAAACAAGGAGAACAACAACAACAAAGACAAGCTCGTGGTAAACGAGTCAATTTCCAAACTATCGGTTAGTTTTATAATTTTATTCTTCAAATTAATTAAATTTTAAATTATTTATTTATTTAATTATAGTTTTACAAATTTTAAATTATTTATTTAGATGAAGATGAACCAGTAAGACAACCTTTTCCGGCAATGCCACCTCCTAGTGGTAGAGCTGTTTCACACGTGTGGTCGTATTTCACAAAAGAACCAACCGAGAATCCAGATATTTTCTTATGCACTTGTCAAATTTGTGAAAGTCAAGGAGTAAAGCTCTTAGTTTCATACAATTTCGCCAAAGGTAAATACTTTTTAAGTTTTTTATACATACATTATATATTCATATTTTATAAAAATTTATTTATTGTGTTTTGTGAATACGTGTTAGGTGGTGGTACGGGATCTTTTAACAAACATTTGGCAAAGAAGCATGGAATCTCAAAAGAAACTCATGCAGCAAGCGGCAGCGGGACCACAAGTGGAACTGGAAGCCGACAGACACAGTGGGACATTCCCAGCACAGGTATGCCTTTTAGATATAATCGTAAGGATATGATTGATGAATTTTCTAGGTATGTAATTTGTGATGAATTGCCTTTTAACCACGGTGAAAGTAGGGCATACGAGCGTTACGCTAGAAAAACTATGCAACCACAATATAGAGCAATCCCTATGAGCACTCTTAAAAGACGCACAATTAAATTATATGAATCAATGCGCTATGAATTAGTTGAAATGTTTAAATCTTTTAATGGTAGGGTTAGCATAACAACTGACATTTGGTCTGCTCCCCCACATTTAGAATCTTATATGTGTGTAACAGCACATTGGATAGATCAAAATTGGATTATTCAAAAAAGAATAATTGCTTTTGAGACAATGCCAGAAAGACATACCGGTGAAAACATAAAATATAGATTAGTAGAGATATGTAGAGAATGGAACTTATTAGATAAGATATTTTGTTGTTCAACTGATAATGCAACCGCGAACATTAAATGTCTAGAACTTTTGTATAACGAACCTGCATTTAGTTTTATCCTTGGGGGTAGCTTATTACACATACGTTGTTGTGCGCATATAGTTAACTTATCTTGCCAAGCTGGCATAAAACAATTAAGCGATTTATTATAACCAATTAGGGATATAGTGAAGTGGCTTAGGATTGGAAAGATAAAGAGACGTTATAAACAATTATGTGACCAATATCAACTTAAAAAAGTGTATTGGTCATTAGATACTCCTACACGTTGGGGCTCAACCAACGATTTATTAAAAAAGGCGATTGCTTATCGTCCAATTATAACACAACTATATAGTGAGTGTACAGATAGTTACATAGCTGATGAGACTTGGGAATTAGCTATAGGTGTACATAACATATTAGAAGCGTATGACCACGCGACTAAGATTTTTTCATATGTTTATGAACCGAACGTTCACTTAGTAATAAGTGAGTGTATTACTATTTTTTATCATCTCCTTAAATATACGCATGATGATACTAACCCATATTTGAAGCCGATTCTTGCAGATATGATGGAAAAATGGAAGGCATATTTTACCGAATTTCCTTATATTTATGGAATCGAAACCATTTTGGACCCATGTTTTAAAACTGAGGTCCTTACTAAAGTAATAGGATTTTACTACCAATCGTTAGATCGCCCGCCTACTGATGTACATAATTATGTAGGAACATGTAAAAAATATTTAGCAGAACTCTATGATTTTTACGCTAGTGTATATAACCCGAAACGCGATACGTCTAGGCGTGCTAGCGTTTCGGCACGTCCCTCTTACTATAATTCGGTAATAGCTAATATAATGAGTCAAGATGATAGTTTTGTAGGATCATCTTCTTCCTCGACCTCATATTTAGAACTAGATAGTTATCTTAAACACCACTTTGAAATAGACCAAGGTAGCTATAATATTTTAGAGTGGTGGAAAGAAAAATCTGTAAAATTTCCCATTTTATCGAGAATTGCAAAGGATATCCTTGCAATTCCCACGTCAACAATTGCGTCGGAGTCTGCTTTTAGTGCAGGTAGAAGAGTTTTGGACGAAAAGAGATCTCGTCTTGCTCCACAGAGTATTCAAATATGTGTTTGCAAGAAAGATTGGGATCAAGTGGAGATTCGAACACAAGGACTAAGGAATGATGATGATCAAGACGACGATGATGATCCATGGATGATGATGGATACATCTGCATCATCGTCAAGAGGAAAGTCAGCGGAAGCATCTAACCAACCACATGATGATGACGAAGACGAATAGGATCAATCCGACAACGATAAATCAACATTCAACAACTATAAATAAAAGGTATGACAAAGAACTACGTGGGCTTTGATTCCTTCGGGATACGTAGGCAGCTTAGTATTCCTTTGGGTACTAGGTTCAAGTCCATTTTCTCCTTTTTTTTTTTATTAATCATCTTTATCGACATTATCATTGTTTCGTTTGTTATTAATTTATTTTTTTCATTCTTTTTAGTAAATATTTCAATAACGATGACAACTTGACATGCAATGAATTTCGCTAATAATCAAGTAATCATCAAAGGTACGTCCGCAATATTATAGTATTTTTTTATTATATAAATATTTAAAGAAAAAATAAAAATGGAACCGATGGTCCGACCCGCCCGTCCCGTGAGTTGGAACCGCCTCATGAACCGCCAAGGAACCGTTTGGAACCGCCCGGAACCGGAACCAAAACCGGAACCGTTCGCGACAGGTTCCAAATGGAACCGGAACCGGAACCGGGTGGAACCGGAACCGGATGGAACCGAAACGGAACCGGACCAACCCGGACCGTGGCCATGCCTAGATGTCACTATTATGAATGCCCTAATTTGGTTCAAAACTTAGGAGTACCTGATAAGGTTTATTCTTTCTTTATCATTTTTGAGTAGGTCATGTTCGTCCTACTCATCATTTTTTTTTTCTTAAAAAATTCATTCTTGTCCATTATAATTTAAGAAAGTAGCACTAAATGATAATGAAAAATCACATAAAAGAAAAATATGGCCGAAAAAGTTTTATTACCATTGAAATGACATAGCACACCTTTCATCAAAATTAAGATTAAAATTCATTGACATTAGTATTAGATTGTAATAAAAAAATTATGAAGCAAAAAACATGGCCAAAAAAGTTTCATCACCATTGACATACATAGCACACATATCATCAAAATTAACACTAATATTTATTCACATTATTTCCTCCGTTTCATTATACTTGCTACATTTGACTTTTTAAGCAATTTAATGTGTTGTTTTGATCATTTGTACATTAAACTAGGCACATTTAAAAATTATAAAAAGTTAATATTATGAAAGTATGTGATTAAATGATTCAAACAAGAACTTACTTATATTTTTTTTTACATATTAGTCGCAATATATAAAATAAGCTTAAATGATGAATAATACCTATAATTGTAATGTAGCAAGTATTTCAAAACAGAAAAAGTATTAATCATATTTTGGTAAATTTGATTAGCATGAACTGAACTATTTCATAATTCCTATGCTCGTGTATTCTTATGAAATAGATATATATTTTTTCATGACTTTTCTCCTCTCACTTGACAAACAGTCAAAATTCTCAGTTAATCCAATATTCCTTCTTGTTGGTGCAAGTGCCAAATTATCTATGTGTGATGATAGTGACTCAATTACTCAAAGAAGTCACATTATGTTGAAAGCAACATAAAGGGTGCAACAAAAGGCAAATATATAATTAATTGCTAATTTATGGGTGGGTTAATGTGTCACTTTATGGTGTATTTAATTAAACTAAGAATAATGGTGCGCTTTTATATGGTTTTATTGTCATGCATTATTATAGAGTTTATTGCTATGTTAAATGTTGAATGTTAATATGCTATTGATGTTGAGTTTAGTGAGGATTCTAGAATGATATATAAGCTTTTATATAATGGTGCATCATTCTTAGAATCAAATCACCACAACACACACAAACATATTGTAAGAGGGTACATTGTAAGAAATTTGAAAATGTTCTTCTATATATTAATATTGTGAGATCTCAATTGCAAGATGTATGGCTTGAGAGATTGTTCTCCAGTATAAGAGTTTATTTATAATTGTATTCTTAAATCCATTAATAAAAGTAAACATTTGTTGAGGGGGAAGTATTCAAGATATCTCATTAAACTTAATGTTTTGTTTCTTTTGTTACATTCGATTTTTCATCATCTTTTACATTTTTTTCTTTTGCCATTGTTGGGGTCGAACCCCCTCTTTCACTTCCAATTTAGGAGTATTATCCTAAATTGGCATAAACTCACTAAAGAACATGTTGGTACTTCAACAGAAATATCCACCAACAGAGTTTCCTGAAAATTTTACTTTCCAAATCGTGTTTCCGAATCACACAATGAGATTAACCCAACAAACAATGAACGAATGAATAAAATAGAAGTTTCATGATTCATATACATGCTGTACATGGCATAGGCATAGTTCCGTAAGGGGGAGCCTTGCGTCTCTTATAGACTGAGCACCCTCATTTTGCCCCGTGTAATGTTTCACGTCACCATTTGCGTGTTTACCAGACTTCGTGTCCCAAAAGGACCTTAACAACTCTTCAAAGGCAGGCGTTCGTAGTTCTTCTATTGATGCCACACTAGGAAGGTTGATAGGTCGCTTCTTCGGAGTTGAGCAAGTTGGCTCATCTACCTGTTCAGATGAGAAAGATACGGGCAGTTCTTTAGTTTCAATAAAAATGCAACTCATATATGATCTTAAAACATGTTCAATATCTTCGACCGCACAGTGCCTTATATTGTTGGGGACCTAAATATTAAATTACGTAGTATATGTTAAGTATTTTAAGATACAAAATTGTTTAAAAATTATTATATTTTTTAAAAGTTGCACAGGGCTTCAATTAATTTGTCAATTTTTGTTGCTCCACCCTTGCTCTCATGTTTTCATATAGCCTAATACAGTAAAAATATATAATAATTTTACGTTTAATGTGATCGAGTTTTGTAATTGTGCATTCTCTACAACATAATGGCTATTCCCAAACACACGCTCCACCCTTCCAATATCAGAATATATATCAGGCAATGAGATGGTTCATATCTCTAGTGTAAGGTAACTTGACTGTTGTATAAGGTAAATTTTTCACAGCAAAGATTATTTTGAAACCACGAAAAATTCCATCTTCTTGCTACTACAGCTAGTGAACCCATGCAATCATATGTAAATCATGTAAAGTCCATTCTAAATTCTTACCCTGTATTCGGTCAGAAGACATTTTCCTGCATGATCAGTGATCTCAACTATCTTATGGTAATGGCCACTCTTTAGTTCTCTTATGTCTTCACAACAAGGAGCAATAATAGAGTCGAGATTTTCACGCGCATTATGGTCCAGTTGCAAAGAATCTGCAATTCATTATATGAGGTGTCATTGGTAAAATCAAAGAACGCGGACACTATCAAATCAACATTAAATTTCACATGTTTGACACTCACGATCAACCGAAGTAAGGAGATCCTTGTTGGTTCCATCTACATCTTTTAATGTAGATGATGCAGAAGAAGATAACTTAGTTCGAAGTATTTGATTGGCTTCTGTTCCTCCTCTGCAAGATTAACATAAAGTTGTAAATGTGCATATACAATACCTCCCATGAAAATGAGAATGCTGATGAACTCAAACCATGCTACTCACTTGACAATTTCATCGACCGAAGAAATATTGCTCTTTTCAAGGCTTAGCAACGATTGTTGCGCATCCTTCCATTGTTGGGCTCCCATCTTTGCCTTCTCCAAACTGTGGGGTTAATAAAGAAATTAATGATTGGTTTGGACAAAGACCAGTCAAGAGATTACCAACTAAAAAAAATGTATCAACATACCAGCTATGCAAGACTTCTTCAAGGTCCTTCTTTCCAATTTCTACAGCAGAGGTGTCCTCAAGATATTGGGACTCGGTTTTTTCGACATAAACAGTCCAGTTGTCCTTCACAGTTTCAGTATCTTTTCGCATAGTTGACATTTCTTGCTGAAATTGACTAGTCCTGGAGATTGCACTTTCTCTAAGACCAGTGACTGCTGTTTGAACCTGCAATAAGTCACAAGAATTTTAAGAGGTTGAAAAGGTCGCTAAACTAGAATGTTTATCAATCAGTGTACAATACCCAATTGCCGATAATGATTAATGATCACAAAAAACAACATAGAAGTAATAGAACTAAATTTATCAAGACAAGAAAGTATGTGTGGAATGTGATGCAGAGGCACACAGCAGGAAAAAAAAACTTAAAAGGAGAGGGTAAGAACATACCAGTTCCTTTTTCCTAGCATTCGAGGCTGCAAGTAGTTCAGCCACTTTCTCTAACAATTGTTTCTCTTCTTTTGCAGCACACTCCTGCATATTCAACCATGCAACATATTAGAGTCTACAATATATGAGATGATGAAAAACACACTTCAAAGAATCAAAAACATCACCTCAAACGTTCTCTCCAAATCAGACAACTTTTGCTCGTTTACAATTTGTGCTTCTTCCACTATACAAGTCAATTTCGATGCATGTGCATCCAAGGTGTTGAAGAAATTCAATGTAACCTTAGATATCAAACGAGTGGTCTCCACAGTTCTCGAATGCGCCTGCAATGGTTACATGAAACAGTCAACCAAATTGGCAATGTGCCACATCATCTGGTTTATGCGTGACAAAAACTGACCTCACGCTGCTTCACAGCATACGCCATTAACTTCTCTTCTTGATCATTAAGACCACTTTGAAGCCCATTTAGCAACACATCAGCTTCATGAGCGAATCGGTTGAAATGCTGTCATAAAGCCAAATCAGTGGAAATCCTTGGAAAGTGACAGAATTTGTTAAATATTTCTATGTCTTACCTCTTCAATGGCTGACGAATGTTTACATACTTCTGAATTCAATTCTGCAAATGTCAACTCAGAGTTTCCTTCAAGTTCTCCTGCTAAACCATCCAATGCTTTGATGCCAGAGCCATACATGGTTTTCAACTTTTCTAGACGTTTCTTTAATTCTTCAGCAGCCTACAAGCACAGTAAGTGATAAGCATTTAACAGAAGGTAAGACTAATGAGACTCGAGCAAAGTATTAACTTGACGTTACCTCTGCTTTGGTTGATACAAAGGATTGCATATCATCTTCCATATCTTTCAGTTGCTGCTCTTGCTGGGTGACCGATGAATTAACAGTTTTATGCAGCACTTGAAGCTGTTGTGTCAACTGTGACTGGAACTTCTGCACAAGGGTCCTATTTCCATCCTCAATTTTGTCCTTGCGCTCTGTAACACAACCGAGGATTATTAGCTTTCTTAAGTTGTTTTATGCAAAGGAAAGATGATTGAACCATGTTTAGTATTAGGAGAACCAACCAATCTTTGCGTACAAACTAGAGATATCTGATGCAGCATTTTCCAGTTCTGTCCGTAGGTCAATTGCCCTATCAACAAGGGATTTCTCTGAAATGATTGCACCACTCTTTAGTTCAATATTTCATACGAAATCCAACGTCTAATATTATCATTAAAAACTTAATTATTAGAAACTACGGAAACAGGAACATAAGACCACATCAACAAGGCACAATATTCAAGGGCATTTTTGAACTTTGCTCACCTGAACGGAGAAGATTTGTTATTATAAAATCTTTCTTTTTGATAGTTGCATTTGCTTGCCTATGCTTCTCTTCAAGATCAGATAAGGCATGCTCAGTTTCCTCGAGCTTTGTCTGGAGGCAACAATCAATTGAGTTATTAGAAGCAAAGCAACAACCATAGGAAATGACAGTCAAATATATTCACTGAGAGTAAACTTTATGTGGCACATCAAATCATACCCGAGTCAATCCTAGTTTATTACTCAACTCTGCAGTCAACTGTTGTTGAGCATTATAGAGTTCCTGAAGTTCTGCCAATTGCTAAACAACCAAAGAAAACATTGCATAAACAAATCATCAAGCAGATGTTACTTCGGAATCATAAATGATCTGCACATTGCAACATAATACTCAAATTAAGATATCATGTATACCTTGTCTTTAGCTTCCATATCTAGGTCCATCTTTTCTACTTTTTCAGTCAATGCCTGGATAAGCACCACAGAAAGTATAACTCAGTTGTTCACACTAAACTTACAAATGACACAAAAAATCAATGGTGAGTGGTAAAACTAACCTTCTTTTCTGCTTCATCTTGAAGATAACGATCACGTGGTATATAAATTCCATTCTTCTCTCTAGCCGCATACACCTCTGATTTAAGAATAAGCATACGATGTTTCAATGAAATGCCTAACCCTCTTTTCTTGGCACACATAAGTATAAAGTAAAATTGCAACCAACATAGAGAATATCAATAAGGAGAGAGGAGTTAAACCTTGCTTAAGCCGTTCAATTTCATAGTACAAATCTTTCATCAGTGCAGACTTCATCATCTTTTGGTTAATCTGAGAGAATGATGAAACCATGGTTTTTGTTAAAATTTTAGCGATAACAGTAATTGAATACAACACAGAAACAGATACGTATGAATGAGAAAACAGAAGTCATTAGGCCACTGACCTCCGGTTTATTCTTGATATTTTTTGCTCGGAAAGCATAGTCCAAGGTGCTCAGAGTCTCCTCAAGACAAGGAACTGATGGAGCTATAGTGGCTATAATACATGTCTTTGTTTTCCCCCCCAAGGAATCTCTCAATAATCTTGTCAATTTGCTATCTCTGATATCATTCCAAAAACAATTTTAGTAGGAGAATTCATATAGCAAAAAACAGTGTCAAGTAACAGATCAGTCAAATTTATACCTAAATGGAACATGTCCAGAGTGTTCAACTAAAGCATTGATGCACCGACCGAGTGTAAGTAAGCTTTTGTTAATCTCCCCAGCTTCTCTAGCTCGGCCCTGTCCAAGTCATCCTCATAGTGTCAACTCTTGTGCTTACATATAATATGCATGAAATAAAATAAAAAACATGTTATACCTCCCTAGCACCAGAGCGAGAGATATTCTCAGAACCAGCAAGATCAACTAGGTTAAGCTTTCCACATTTGATCATTTCCTCACCCTCTGGGGTAAACTCTTTGATGTGAATGGTAATTGAAAATATAGAGTGCGAGCGACTACTTTGTTTGTTAAGCAGTGTTTCAGCTGTACGCCTTTTTGCTGAACCCTTCTCAAGAATTTTGTAAATTTCATCTGCAGTAGTCACTATTTCCTCCTCCAAACCCCGAACAAACACACCTCCTTTACCATCTTCCATAAGCGCCAATGGCTTCTTGGACTTATCATCAATGAACTTTGAGCATTCCTCAGGAGCTAAAAGATCAGTTAAATCTTCATTGTACAACTCCAAGAAGGAAACTTTCATACTATACTCAGCTTGTTGGTCTTCCAATATATTAAAAATTCGACGAACTGACCTTGGAATGACCCCTGCATCGCTTGGAAACTCCCCATTCTGAAGGACACAATAAAAATTAAACCGAACAATGAGTTTACAGCCAACAATTCACAAAACTATAAAACAACAAAGCTGGTAAAAACCTTTTTTCTAGCTCCTCCCTCCATAGTATACGTCTTTCCAGTACCAGTCTGACCATAAGCAAAGATAGTGCAATTATACCCCTCCAACACTTCATTAACGATTGGAGATACAGCATGATCAAACAAATCTTTTTGCTTCGATGTCGGACCAAAAACCTGCATAATCCCATATGTCAGAAATTGCAAATTCAACCCAAACACAAGGGAAACCTAAAACATGAAACCATTAAAGAAGACCAATACCTTGTCAAAAGTAAATGTCCTATCAATCTGCTTATTAGCTATAATTTGAGCAGCAGATACCTCTCTTCTAATCTCATTACAGGTAATCACCACTGGTGTCTGCAACCTCTTCTCATCTTCATTCAAAGGCCTAAACAATCAAAGCCCTTAAAATCAATTTCCTACCAAAATATTGGACAAAACACCTCATTTCAATTCGAATATTCAGCGCAAGGTATGATGAGGCCCAATGTTACATCCATATTTTTACCCCAAAGGGCTTTGTGTGAAGAGGTAACATATCTTGGGCTATAACACAGCATAATATTGAGATGGTTCCAAATAGTTGGCCAGTTACAATTTTAGCATTTTCACTATTGATGTAATGTGTTGTCAATTTACAAATCAATGTCTGTTATTATTCACTGGAATAATCTCATTTCTTACCTGCATCTTACTATAACTTGAACGTTCACACCTTTCTCTCTATCACTTTTGAATGAATTAGAATTATCCGACCGTAGATCTCTCGTTGATTTATCCATTGATTTTGGCGTACGTGCCGGAGAAACTGTATTAATCTCTCCTCCTACACCACCTCCGCCCCCGCCACCACCACCTCTTCTTCTGCTCTCCATTGCAAGTATTTTACTTCACCAACAATAACTCAAAACCCTAATTTTTGAAAGCGAACAGAAAACTACTCAGATATCAACCATAATTTATGTAAAACAAAATAAATCTTTAACAGCTACAATCGATGCACATTTTCAATCCTATTTTCAAGTGACTTTGATTACCACAGATTGCATTAATAATCAAAATTAGCTCAAAAAAATAGGTTTGATTGATAGAAAAAATGGAAATAACAGTGACATTGTAGCTAGATCGAAAACGACAAAATCATATCAAATTGAACTTCGATCGAAATCCAAAAAGATTGCAAGAAACTAAAGAGTAAAACCTGATTGAAAATGGCCGGCAAATTAAAAAGTGGAAGGAAAATTGTTGAAGAAGATTTCAAAAATGCTCGAAAAAATAAAAAAATATTCAAAGAAAATAAAATGATGAATGTAATGAGTCTTCGGAGTGTTAGATAAACAGAGAGGAAGATTAAAGAAGATGAGTTGGTGATTTTTTATTATTTTATTTTATATTTTTGGCAGAGAGAAAGTGAATTTTAAATAAAGAAGAGTAAAACTGACGGCGTTAGTTATTTGTACTTTTTGGTAGAACGGAGATTTATTCGTTATGGTTAAAAAAGAAAAGGTCGGAAATAACGGTGTTAGATTAGGTGGTCCGTTTGAATCTTTGGTTTGTGACCGTTATGATGATCGGTGGATGTCGTTTTAAAATTTTTTGAAAAGTGAAAAAGACAAAATTAAATAATGTTATTAAAATAATATGGCAAATATTGTTTTCTCTATCCACTAAATCAAATAAACTAAGATAAGTGGATAAAAATAATATTTTATGTGAAAGTAAAATTTATATAGGGATAAAATGAAAAGATAATTAAAATATGTAATAAATTAAAGAAAAAAGTGTGGAACATGGCTAAACATCTAAATCTATACAACGAGCTAGATAAGAACCAAAATGAACTTAAATAAAAAAAAAGTGGGTCAAACACGCTCACAAATAAAAAATAAATGAGTTTAACTACAATGGGCCCTCTTAGCTCACCATAGCCCATGTATAATTTTATTTCCCTAAAATTCCATAGAGATAAGCTTGTTAGATTGACTCCAATGTTTTATAACTTAATTACTTATTTTTGTCAAACATAATTAGACTATTGACAATTATAGTCTATAATAATAATATATAATAATTCAAGCAAAAAAAACTTAATAAAGGCTTGTATGGAACCTTTTTTAGCCCATCTTATTTTTGTAAATAAAGGGTTTGTTTGACGCCCAATTTATTCAAGACTCGACCAGTTTAGACCAAGTATTTTTTAAAGGTTAAATGCGAGTCCCCCCTTGTTGCACAACTCTTATCTTGACAAAAAATAAAGTGACAGATTAAAAAGAAAAGTACAATAAATTTCATATAACAAATAGAGTGTAAGCTAAATTAAACTAAAGTATCTCACTTATTTTTTTATTTTTTATTAAGGAAAATACTATCATAGTATTCTTCCGTTTCTAAATTTTTGTTCATGAGGCAGAATGGGCTAAATTTAGAGGAGGTGATCTTATGTCACAGCAACAAGAAGGTCAAAGTTTTAGTCTTAAAAAAAATTAGAGTGGATTATATGATTAATATGTAAATTTTAATGGTAGTTAATATAGATTATTCTTCTCTCGTGTGTAATGTGTTACAATAACAACAACAATAATACTAGAATCTTTATTCCAAAATATTATGATTAATATATATATATATATATATATATATATATATATATATATATAAATATATATATATATATAAATATATATATATATATATATATATATATATATATAAATATATATATATATATAAATATATATATATATATATATATATATATATATATATATATATTATATTTCAATTGCTGTCCACATAGATTATTCTTATTGTGTGTTACTTGATATTTTTAATTATGAGAAGTAAAAATGCAATCATTTTTTTAGGTAAAATACAAAGAACCATTAATTATAAATAAAATATGATTATATTGATTCTTTTTCTTAATCCATGCTTCATAAATTTAAACATTCTTATTGGAGAATACACAAGCACACTGTAATTTTCCATCCATTATCAAAAAATGAATCATGATGTTTTTAAGTATGAATTGAGGACAAATTTATAATTTTGTAAACTAATAAAAGAGAATAAAGGAGATTTAAGTACAAAATGCTTACTTAAAAGGGTAAATAATTTAATATATATGGACAAATAAATTGAAAATACTTATTATAATAATGTGAACAAACTTTGAAAAACGAAGGCATTAACACACTAGTACTTTTATGGTCTATATAAGAAAAATTTATATTGATTTGTGATTTCACACTAAACTTTTAAATTTATGATTTCACAAATAAGAAAAATTATAAATAACAAATAGAACTACAATTTATATTAATATTGACTCATGATTTCACACTAAACTTTTAAATTATATTGATTAACATATGATCTTGTGATACAATTTTAAAATTTATATTAATTTATGATTGATTTCATTTAATTATAGGTTAAACTTTATAAATATTGTTGTAATATAAGAACATCTTTCTTATAGTACAACAATATTTAAAAGTTTAGCGTGGAATTGAAAATTTATTATGGAATCAAGTATAAACAAATTAAAAATTATTTAATCTAAATGCTACAGGTTATACTAAAAAAAAAGGAATACCTTTCTTTGTTTCAACACGAATAGTCTGTTTTGTAGTTTTGAATATACCATTTACTTTTAAGTGAGTGTATTATTTCAAATAAGAGTATTGATCAGCCCAACAATAAGGTATTCTTGAATTTCAAAATGACTCTTTATGTAAAAAAAAAAGACTCACCTTTATAAAGTTGGCTATCAACTGTAGCATTAAATATTTAAGATCTCTTAATTTTAGCTTGCTTTTAAAACTTAGTTTGGAGTTGAGTGAGTTTGTAAAAGCTTTCATATCCTCGAACTAATATGTAATGCAAAAACTATGAATATATGCCAACATCAAACATGTGGTATTTAAAGAACTCTTTATCAATAGTTTCAAAAACTATTTTGCCTTATTAGCCATCTACAAGTGAAATAAACAAAGTGCAAAAATATATTATGTTGATCATGATGTAATTATAAATAAGGAAAAATTATCTTGAATAATCCAATATTTTTATGATTTTCCTATAATAATACCACTTATTGATTAATCATGAATAATCCCAACTTTAGAGAGTAATTTCTTAGAGTAAACCCGGTAACCCAATGATTTGTTATAATCCCAACACTCTGTGATACCTCCTGGGTGTCCTCCCTACGTCACTTCAGCTCTTGAGTGCCTTTCTGCTCATCCCATAGGCGTTCAGCCTCACATGCATCATGGTACACATCCTAACATGATCGTGCCCCAAGTTCCTCATACGTTCTCAGATTTCTAGGCTCAACCCTGATAAGAACCTCTGAGCTCTAAATCTCTCCCTAATCTTCATGTCGTTCACGTACTTGGCTAACTCCATAAATCGAACATAGTACTGGTGAACGGTCTGGGTTCCCTGCGTAAGCCGAGAATACTCATCGAACATCTTCCGTTGAAGATGTAGAGGGAAAAACTCATCACGGAGTGCTGACACAAACAAGCTCCAAGGAAAAGGAGCTACGGTAGAAGGATGCTCCGATGTAGTGGCGGAAGAAACTAGTAAAAGAGCGTCTTTGTGGGTGACCCACCAAGTATCGGCGTCACCGGACAGGTAATGTACTGCTAGATCTACCCTCATATCCTCGGGAGTCTTTAATATCGCGAATATCTTCTCCATCTCTCGAATCCAATCGTCCAGTCTAGTAGGAGGACCCTTACCGTCATACTTCCTAGGGGCCAACCTCTAAATACCCTCTGCCTGTGACGCCCCTAGATCGTGCCCAGAACTACCCTTTGAAGAACTAGCGTTAAAAGTCTGAAGCACCTGCTGTTGCAGAAGCAGGTTTTGTTGCTGCTGCGTGTAGAATATCTTTAGCATAGTCTCAAACTATTCGATTGTGATAGGAGTCGGAACAGCAAGTGTAGAGGTCTCGATAGGGTTAGATCGCGCATAAGATGCCTCACGTGACGTGATCGTACGCTCAGAGTCATGGGAGTTCTCATACTCTACCCTATCCCCATGACTATCGGGTCGAGGCACACGATTCTCATCCATCTCTGTACGTGCACAAACAAATAAAGAACTAACGTTTTAACAACAATACATACTTGATGAAGATACATACAAACATAAGCGTATGAAACACCATAAAACGATACTTCAATAAAACGTCCGCTTCACGTTACCCCATCAACTAACTTCTACCCAATCTCTAATTTCACACTTAATATCTTTTCTCCTCCTCACATTGGTCCTATAACTTTATTACCCATCCAAAGGTCCTCAATTCCCGTTTCAGCTCTGATACCAACTGTAACAACCCGACTTACCGTTGACTGAGTAAACAGGTTCATCACGGGGTTTCCCAAGAAACTGAAATCACACTTCTAAAACTTGAGCAAAGGGTTCACCAGCTCTTTAACATAACTAACTCAGCTAAATATCAAAACAAACATCTAACTAAAACACAAGATAATCATACAATTCTCTACAAGTCCAATATAACCAACACAACCAAATTAAATTTACATTTATCCAAAATCCTAATACAAAACCACAAATTCCTACGTGCTCAGCTCAATATACATCCTTGGAACCTCTAATCACCTCCGCTATTCCATTATTTTCGACTGGTTTCGATCTGTAGACAAACTAAAAGTTGGAAACCACAGAGGGTCAGATTCAACTGAATGAGAAGTAACAATCCAAAACAATAAAACACAGTAATTCAAATCATAGGTTTAAAGCAACATCAGTTTCCTAGATCACAGGGAGTCTAGTTTGAGAGGTGCCCCATAGCTCTAAGGCTATGTCGCTCTCGGGTGAAGCTAGTCAATATCTGAATGACAATTCGCTTCAAAGACAGGAAGTAGGGAACAATGTTCCTCAACTCCGTCAATGACCAGCTCGTAAGCCCGATCCATTGACCATATCATAATATCAGCATAAGCATTCACAACAAAATTTGTCTCAACATTTTCCAATTCAAAAGAGCTTTCGTAAAAAGTTTATTTTCAAAAAATGTAGTCTGGCCAGACCCTTTAAGGGACTGCTACTACTCAACAAAAAGTACACTTCAAGAAGCTAAGTCTGGTACTCCACGATCACTAGAAGGGCTTCTCGATGATATCGCCTCCTAAAGCATAACAAATATAGCATCACAACAAAGCATACGATACTACAACTAGGTTTATATAGCTCATTGCATCTCATCCTAAGGACGCATCTTAGTTCCATCTTGTATTCTAATATTTATCATTTCAGGGATTGTGCAAGTTCTAACTCCAACCCTCAATATCATCAAAATATATAACCTTGCTTTAGTCTAGCTTATATTCTTGTAAAGATTATACGTCTCCACAATTCCCTTTGTATTCCAACTCAAACACTTCCATGTTCATCTAAACTCAAAACCAAGAAACTAAACAAGATTAACAAACTATCCAAAAAGGACTCAGCTAGTTTGTCCATTCAACTAATTATAATTTCCACACGAACCCTAGATACTTTCAAGAACAACCAATCAATCAACATTTGAACAGGGTAATATTACATTCAAGAACACTGAACTAACCACAACTAAATCATTCGAATAATCTACTACTAAAATCATAGCCCACATTTAATTTCTCATCATCACATAACTCACTAATAACACATTTCCCATAAATTTTCCAATTAAGAACTCATCTAACTAACTCATATACATTCCAAGATTCAAAAACATTTAGGGTTTAACACATGAATGAAAGATTATACAAGTGAAAGTATATGAATAAGAGTACAATTATTTATAAAAACAGAAAAAGAAAACAAGAAGGATTACCTTCTGTTTGCAGCTACAAGAAATGAAAAAGAAAATCAGATTAAATGCTTGATTTTCGGCTTGGATTTGATGTCTAATCAACAGGACCAAATTTCATTTATTTTTTCCTCATTTCGGCAGAATTCAAGGGTTTGGAAAGGGAATTTCGGCTGCTGCTATGTTGACCACTTCTTCAATGGAAGAAAAGGCTCACAATTACTGATGTTGCTCGAAAATCCGATCAGAGGTAAGCTATGGTTTGATTCTTTGAGAGAAAAAGAACAAAAGAATAAGGGAAGGAAGGAATCAAACAATAACACATAGTGATTAGAAAGATTCGAACCTTAACCTTTACACCAAAAGTCGACAAGAAGAACAATTCCTCCATAAATTGCTTCGAATCATCCAATAATGGCGGCAAGAAATGAAGACTTGCTATGTATCTTGTGAAAACCCAAAGTAGGAGATGATTAGAGTTTGGTTTGCCCTAATTTTCGAGTGTTAGAAGGAGGGGCGTTTATTCTGATTTCTCTTTTGATCTGAATTTTGAAGATGGAGAAGGTGAGGGAATGGAGACTGATTCGAATGGCTTGAAGAAGGAGGATGATGAATGTCTACTTCTCTTTTGGGTTCATACGCGTGAGGGAGAAAGAGAGGAGGCTTTTGGGTTTTGTTTTTTTTTTTTTTTTCAATTTAAAAGAAAATAAAAAGAAGAGAAATTAAATTGAGAATATTTTATGTCATATGTATTTAAGATCATTCTTGCACTGATAATTCTCTTAAACTTACTCGTCTTAAATTATTAATTTCCCAAATGTTACAATTATACTCACATAAAGAGCACCCATTTCTACGTAAAAGTATTCCAATCTCACAAAGAGTGAAATTTTTTAACTGAGCAACCTCTATAAGTGGTATATCTGTTGTTCAAAATAGATTGCTTCAATTAAATTTATAATTCAATAAAGTAATATATCTTATATCTAAATAAATTATTTTTCTTAAATTCCCGTAAACATTTCTTGTGAGAACTTCATTAGAAAGCGGAGCGAGTACTCACTCTGTGTCCATAAGTACAATTGTAACAGACTTTTTGACAGAGTCCATGTCAACATCCCTATCAATAACCAATAAAGTTTACTAATAAAGAGACAACTTGAGACACGTGTCACACTGTCATTAAAAAATTTTCAGCATTTTTTCTGTCATTGATAGAGAAAATTTTGATATTTGACTTGATATTTAAGAAAACATTTAACTCATTAAAACATGTAACATGTGTTGATTGACTATAACTATATGTGACGATCTATTGAAATACTATATTTTCTTATAATTTATTATACATGTAAATCTTCATTTTAACTTAGATAATAAATCATTATCACATAATCGATAAACAAACTAATTTGAGTATTTTTTCAACTAAATCCTCCCTTCTATCTATCATGGTTGAAGATTTTTAAAATTTATTTGCCTTAATTATCAATAATTACTATGAGTTTATCTTTTAATATTGGTGTATAATAAATTATTTATTCGCTTTGATAATGATAATATTATAAAAAATAAAAAAATTTAATAATTAAGTGTATGTTGTAAATGAATTAATTTTATAAAATAATACTCCCTCCTATTCGGTTTAAGTGTCCCATTTACTTTATGCACTCTATCCAATGCACTTATTCAATACTTAATATATTGAGTTATGTATAATTAAAAATTATAAAAAGTAGATCTTAATAATCTTTACATCAAAATGAATCAAATAAGATCCTACATGACTATGTTTTAACTTATAGATTAATAATAAAATGCAATTTAAAAGTGATAAATAAATAGTGTCTTAAAAGTAAATGGGACATCTAAGGTGAATAGGAGGGAGTATTATTATTCATATCAGTTAATATTTATAGCATTTGTATTTTACATAGAAATCTATCCAGTTGGCAATTATTTCACCAATGATATCTGAAAAATATAAATTATAGATAATTAATTAATTTATAATCAAAGAATGGTACATTGAATTATTTATAGTTTTTAAATCCATGTTATTTCAATGACGTACCAGCTAAAGGATACTTTTATGTCCTTCAGTTATTATGTCTATGAATATGAATGGCACAAATTATCGTAATTTAGTGGTCTTATGTCAACATTTTCACACTCCTTAATTACAGTCTTTGTAAAAAAAAAATGTATGGCTATGCTTGGTTGTTTTATAATCTTCATCATTTTTATAAACCAAGAATCTTTCAATCTGATACTCCCTCCGTTCTTTTTTGATCTTCCACATTACTATAATGGGTAGTTTTAAAAGTTCTTCCACTTTAGAATACTTTCTATTTTTTGAAAGTTTTTATCCCACTTTTACCACTTAAAACCCCCTCTTTTTCTTTTAATGTACCCCTTTTCTTTTATTTATAATTATTTTCTCTCTCATACTTTCAATACAATCATTACTTCACACTACTATTTAATTAAAATAATACCCACTACAACCTCATACTTCCAATACAATCATTACTTCACATTACTATTTAATTAAAATAATACCCACTACAACCCAAAGATTCTATCTTTCTTAATATGTGTGAAAAACCCAAAGTGGAAGATAAAAAAAGAACGGAGAGAGTATATCTTTTCCAGCTGGATTTTGTGAGACAAAACTATTAAGATCTGTTTATTAGTAAATTTTATTTTCTAATGTATTTAGTAAATTACAGTCTCAAAAATATTTTCTAATATATTGAGTACTTCATAGTAGAATAATGATGTTTATTAAAAACTAATGATTAATTCATACGCACAAATAGATAACACTGATTTTCTACTTTGGCGGAGGAAGTTATAATCCGCCATTATTATGAAGTGAAAGGGCTAAAGGGTTGGATGAAAATGCACATTAAAGAGTGGGTTAAAAGTCTATTTATAATGTCAAGGATATTCAAAGTAAATGCATTATTTTAAGGAAAATCAAATCATATAACAATTATTTATACTTAAAAAATCTTTGAAAGGTTGATATAAAAAAGAAAAAATTAACATTAATAATCTAACATTTCATCTATTCATTGTCAATAATTTTAACTTTGAATTATTTTTTAATAATTTAATCTTTGTCTTTAGTTTGCTATCAGCATAACCTGCCAGCATAATAGGGTATGCTGATAACAAACTAAGGACAAAGATTGAATTATTATAAGTAAATAGTTATGCTGATAGCAAAGTAAGGACAAAGGTTAGATTATAAAAAAAATAATCCAAATATGGAGTTATTCACGGCAGAAGGTTGAGAGATTAGAGTATTAATATCAATTTTTCCTATAAAAAAATTATGTGAGATTTATAAATTTAAAATGATACACTAATTGATCTAATTTCATGTCAATGATATTCAAAATAATGCATTATTTAAGGAAAATCAAATCAAATATAACAATTATTTATACTTTATGAGATAAGAATTTGAGATAAAATGTAAATGACTTTTTTAAAAAGACAAATTTAAAAAAGGAAACTAATAATCAAGTGGGGCTAAGATTATGCCTACACATGCTAATCTTCTTAAGCACGTCAGCTAGGCATTTGGGCAGGAACTCAATGTAGAGCTGCCATCCGTCAAATATGGTGCTTGCTTTCGTATAGATATATATAGATAGATACATAATAATTTAAATAATTATAAGTTTACAATTATATCATCGTACAATGTTATAAAAGAGTTGAAAAATTTCAAGTGTTATGCTATTAGAGTTTTGACAAATGGAATAATCTTATTAGTTTCTTATTGATTACATGACAAATTAATTAGGAAATAATAATAATTTAAATAATTAAAAGTTTACAATGGGTATAATTTATTAACATATTTAAAAGTTATGTTAAATTAGGTAAATATTAATGTGATGTGATATTCAAACACTTAGATTAAAATATTATTATTTTTAAAATTTGAAAAATATTAAAAGACAATAAAAAGAAATTCTATTTTTAAATAAATGAAAAAAATATTCATATTCAAAATTTCAACATATAATTTTTGAAAGAAATAAAAATCATAAATAATTGATAAAAAAAGTTGAAAAATTTCAAATGTCTGGTTATAAGAACTTTGACAAATGGAATAATCTTATTAGTTCTTATTGATTACACGAAAAATTAATTTAGAAAATAATTATAAGTTTACAATGGGTATAAGTTATTAACATATTTAAATGTTATGTTAAATTAGGTGAATAAGAATATGACATTTAAACACTTTATTAAAATAATAATATTTAAAAATTTGAAAATATTAAAAGATAATAAAAAGAAACTTTTTGTTAAATAAATGAAAAGATCATTCACATTCAAAATTTCGACATTTGATTTCTGAAAAAAAATACAAGTCACACAATTTAATAAAAAGATTAAAAAACGATAAGTAACACTATTTAAAGAGTCTGGCGAAATGAATTAATGTAATAGGTTAGAATTAATTATGTGAGTCATGTTTTTAATAATAAATGATTTTTATAAAAACTAACAACGACACATTCAAATCGAGTTATTTATACTAGCGATTCTTTATGCAATTTATATTAATGAACATGTAACAAACTAATATATTTTTAAGATGTGATAAGAGTAGTTAATAGAGGCATATAGTAAAATGCATAGATATAGCATGCATATTGTATTCACTTAGTGTCAAGTATTGTATTAATTTATCAAAATAACATATAGTGCAATGCATTCGATATTAAGTATGAACATAATTATTGTTTAATTATATTTATTCAATATTTTTACATGAATCATTAATTGTATTATCATTCTTATTTTATTTCTCCATAATTTAAGTGAATTTAAAAAAATTGAAAATATATGTTCTTTTTGAAACTTGAAAAAAATACTTATAATTTTTTATAAATATAAATTACATAACATTAATAATCCAACTAACAGAAATCCGTGCAATGCACGAGTACTTATACTAGTTTTCCATATTTAATCTATTCTACCTAAACCAATTAATAACACCATACTTGAGCATATGCTATCACTAATGATAGAGGCTTCTATAGGTGTTTGCTTTGAAAAACATAACTCAATATTATTTAGGAACTTATATTTCATGTTAATTTATTCAAAATTAAACACATAAATAAACAAAATGAAATATAATAAAACATTTTTAAAATAATAAAATGCAGAAAATAAACGTGATTCTAGTATGACCCTCAAAATCCTAAAGGTTGTCCTTTTTAACTTTGTTCTTGAGGCATCATAAATCTTCATTCTTAATCATCTTGGACCTTCAATTCTTATACATTAAAAAAATATTTAAAATTTAAAATTACAAATAATAAATTACAAAAATACTAACAATGCTCAGATCGTACTTAAGTTATAATATCATAATAAAATTAAAATACGCAAATCGTAAACCTTTATTTTAATTTGGACACCTCATGCAATTACGGTATCACATATTATAAAATAATAATATATTTTAAATATCATAATATTTGAATAATATGAGCAATTTAATAAGATTAAACTTGTAATCATTAATAATATTAACAATATTAATAAATTTCAATAATAAGAATCATATATAATTAGTCAAGAATTTTTAAAAATAAATGACCAATTAACATAAACTTAATAAGCATTATCATTAAAAATTCAACTATCCATTAAATAAAAAATTAATAGAGGGAATAAATAGGAACATAAAGAAACACGGGCTGTCAGGCCCTATAGACCAACAGGAAGCCCCCACGACTACTTTTTTTCACTTTCCCCTTCCCATTCCTTTGCATACAACCACAAAAAATCCCATGACTGCCTAGCTAGACGCCACTACCATGCGCCAATCACCCCACAACTACCTTTGCCACCTTGGGCAAGCCACATATTAGTCGAATTGAGGCAAATTTTAAAGCACAATTTCGAGCATCTAATTATTGTTTAAATTATGTTTCAAAATTGCGAACAAAACCTATAATTATCATATAATTATTGTTTAGAATTCTTTAGTTGTAAAATTCATAATTTTCAAACAAATCAAACAATTTTTTCAAACTCAAATCACAGTGAAAATCAAAAATTTAAAGTTGGATTTTTTTAATTTGGCTTCATTCTGGTCAAAAAATACAAACAAAAATAAACTAATTTACAATTTATTTGTACATTTTACGAATTATTTTGAACATCTATTTCATAAAAATAATTGATTTCATTAATTTAATTTAGATGTGTTAGGAAGAATAAAGAGAAACATTTTCATTACATATAAAACAAGGTCTCATGCATATAATAGTATGAATAAAGTATATGAAAAAATCATATTCTCGCAGCGTAAATTCCACCAAGCAATTGATATGAACAATGTGATTTGCTACAAGTGGAGATCACTAGAACATCAAGTGTCTCATTTAATGTTGGTCCACATTCCACAAGTATCCAACGAATCACTATTAATGCTAGTGTGAAATAAGAAAACTCATTTTTCTCAGTATATTTTAAATGGAGCGTGTATTAAGAACATTAGAATGTTGAGTGTCACCTTTGATGAACAAATATATGCAAATATGAAGAAGCTCATCAAAACTCTTCACCTTCTCAAAGAGAAATTACATGTTACATTAACATAACATATTTACGGTGACTTTTAATATCTTTATTTATGCTGACTTAATATGTGTTTTAATTCACTAATTAAACATAATAAATTGTTTTCACTATAAGATTACACTATAAACACAAGATTTGACTAAACAAAATATAATTTTTTTTTCTTTCAAGCTAATGAAAATCTCTTATAAAGAAAACGTGTTATAGGGGATAAATTTTTCTATGGTGATCATGACACAAATTTAAAAATTTCACAAATAACAAATGTTTTATGTCTTTTGAAATCAAAATGATGGAAGAAATCTCTATCCAAGAATAATAATAAAGTGAACAATCCCCTAAGAACCAATACATAGAGGACTCTTAATTTAA
Source organism: Amaranthus tricolor (assembly GCF_026212465.1). Classification (NCBI taxonomy): domain Eukaryota; kingdom Viridiplantae; phylum Streptophyta; class Magnoliopsida; order Caryophyllales; family Amaranthaceae; genus Amaranthus; species Amaranthus tricolor. Next base: position 18,642,561 of record NC_080051.1, on the reverse strand, counting down.
TCTATTCATTAAATTAAAGCTTAGAATTTGATATATCCATCCTATAATTGGTGGTTCACTCCTACTCACATATGCATTAAATAATTAAATATAAGTATATGACAATTAGAGTAAGTTCTAAGTCTTTGTGTCAAAGAAATTTATACTCATGTGATAATAGATTCCCATGGTTTCCTTGATTTAGGGCCTATATAATAAACTATAAAGTATATACAATGAAACTTTCTTGTAGTGTTTTGTTAAGTCAAATGGAAGATGATGGGCTCCACAACCTTGAGTAGCAAATACTTCTTGAACTAAAACTCATGAAAATTCCCTTCAAAAATAGAAACCTATCTATTCTTGAATGTTTTTCCATATTGTCTTAAAGCAACATCAATTTTGATCATGTTGATCATAAATTCCACTATTTATGATTTTATGATCATTTAATGATAAAAATCATCTATATCCATTGATAATTACAAAAATTGTTATTACACTTGCTCTACATTTTGTTGAAAATGTATAGTATTGCCGACATGGGTTTCGTGCCCCCTGTTTTTTTTCAAATGATATAATATATGTATTTTGAGTTGTAGTTGTTTAATTATATTCATAATACTATGTTTGGGAATTTTAATTTCATTTGAAAAATTAAAGTTAATATAAATTTAGTTAAGGTCGGCCCTAGGCAAGGTTATGTTGGACATACGCCCAAGGTCGACAAAAAATTACAATTTTCCTTTGTTAGGATTTAAACACAGATGTATTATTTAGAAATTAGGATAGTTGGCCAACAAGTTGGGTCAAAATGCTTGGAATTAATTAACACATTGTTAATTGATTATAAAATGTATAATTACAATAATTAAATCATGGTGTGCAAAATTGCACATGCACAAAATTTAAGTAGACTTTAAGTCATCAAACATTCATAATCTTCCTAATAATAAACTTATAAGTTTAGGTTGTACGGGACTAAGAGAATCTTAAATTGTGTAACCCTGATTTTCTAATTGTATTATTTTCTTGTCCTTAGCTTAGCTTGTTAATATAATGTAGGTTCATTTACTAAATTAACTTTTGCTTTGTTATAAAGATAGTCTCTTGATTTAAATTTTGTTATTAGTGATTTTGCATTAAAAATTTCTATAACAAAAATCTTATTGGATTATATATCATGTATTTGGTGCGTACATCGAACATTACAAAAAACTTTTAATTTATATTTTATAAATCCTTCGTTGTGTTTTAGTTGTATCTCATAATGACATTTTTTTTATCATAAGTTGCAAGTAATATGAAATGGAGGAGAAATATTATTATTAGGGCCTATAATTTATTTGCGCCTCAAAACCCTTAAAATCTCACGGATGATCCTAATTTTTAAAAACCAAGAAAGTAGTTATTTATCTAATCTTTTGTCAAAGATAAATTTCAGGTAGTGTTTTACAACTAAATTCTTTTGGCAATGAGAGATTCAATATTGTTATTCATATAAGTATAAATGGAATTTATTTACTTAGAATTTTCAAATTTTAATAATTTGGTATTCGATTCATAATATTTAAAAAGAATTTTCATAATGAAGTATTTGGGTCAACACAAAATAAATTTAATGTTGCCAAACATTCCATGAAGAATTTCATATCTCCCTTATTTTTCACTCTCTTCCATTCATAATCTTCTATTATTAAACAGTTTCAAACATAGAATTTGAAATTAAAATTTTTTATTCATGATTATATAGTTAAAATTTATAATTTAAAATAAATGTTTATTGATGTGGTTGTGCTATTATTCTTGTTTGTTCATAACATATTTCAACATTTAGTTATATTATTATTTTTCTGATCTCAATCACTAATCTTCCTCCCTAGTTCATATTCTACAACTAATAAATTTAGTATTAATTAATAAATGAAATGCCAAAAGAAAACGGAAAAGGGTGATAATAGAGTATTAGAGGTCTTGACCAGAATAAAAAAAATCTTGTCTTATATGAGAAGTTTCATTATAACTTATAAGATGGGTTTGTATAATTAATTTATTTGGTAATTAATCACTTTAAATTTTAAGTGATCACTTTAACACACTAATTATACATAGATCAACTCATTAGAGATGGTCTCACAATGAGATCGACTCATTAAAGAATTTGTGATTAATAATACGACTTGTCTTGTATGCAATGAGACATTAGAATGGATCCATATAATTAGTCTATTTCTCTAATTGGTTACTTTAAAAATATAAGTGATTACTTTAATAATATATATATATATACCCAGTCGAAATAGTTTTACTATGTCTCATTAAAGAATTTGTGAAACAACAAATATATAAGTGAGCGTGTAGGACATGGTACATGAGAAAGTAAGTTCATAGTCACATGCCAAATGCTAAAAGAAACCACTTTAGCTCCCTCTCGAACGACTTCCATTGCCTTCTTATCTAAGTAGTCTTTAATAGCTAAGTTTAAGCTTTAATGCAAGGAAATGATAAGCAAGAAAATTTTATGAATAAGCCAAAACCTCTATTATTTATTTGAACTTTTAGTAGTATTAGGGTTAAATAAGTAAAGAGTTGTTTGATTTCAATAAGATAAAATGAAACAAAAAAAACAAAACAAAATAAAATTACAAAATCAAAGAAAAAAAAATTATATATATATATATATATATATATATATATATATATATATATATATATATATATATATATATATATATATATATAGTATCCAAATCGAGCCAAAAAAAATAATAAATAACATAGTCTAACATAGAAAAGTCAATATATATATATATATATATATATATACATATATATATATATATATATATATATATATATATATATATATATATATATATATAAAAGCCTACAAGAGGTGAACACTATTCATCCTTTGCATATGAATGGTGTTTTTGCCATTAGGCCGCCATGTAAGACGCTATTTCATTTCTTATTAGTCACATCATCATCTAAGGCTTTATTATTGTGTTCTTTTTCCTTGACCTGTTCATTTACCTTCTTTTTGCTTTTTTTGCTCTCCTTTCATCTCTTTTTTTCCATTTGTCTAATTTTTTTATCTACTCCTAATTTTCTCCAACCTTTGGATCTCTTAATTTTTCACTATTAGCTTTTGATTCTTAACCTATTAATTTCTTTTTTCTCATATTCTTACTTTTTCTGTTTTTTTTTTCCTTTGATTGAAATTAAGTTTCGAATGAAGAAAAACCATTTTTTAATGAATTGGATGAATTTAGGGCTTCGAATTAATAAAGTTCAGATCCTTAATCTTTTTTTCTTTGATTTTAATACCTTTTCAGGTGAAGCGCAATTTGATATTTCAGCTAATTTCAACTCGTTTTCAGGTATGAATTGCTATGAATTCTGCTGTAAAAATTTTTCTCAATTTTTTTTTGTTTTTTTACTTTGGTTGGAATTAGGGTTTGAATGAAGAAAATACTTTTTTTTTTCCTAAATTCTTCCTAAATTTTTTTCTCATTTTCTTCCTTTTTTTTCCTTTTCACACGCACAAATATATATATATATATATATATATATATATATATATATATATATATATATATATATATATATATATATATATATATATATATATATATATATATATATATATATATATATTAATCATATGGATCATTATATTATTATTTATGAGTCATATTAGTATATTAGTATAATATATTAAATTATTTATTGTATTAGTTTAATACTAGTCGTGTTAGTATAATATTAGTCGTATTGGTATATTACTGGTCGTAAAAATTTCCTCAAGCTTGTTACTATTTCCGTAAAAAATTAAATAAAAAACCACCTACTAAGCACCGACCAAATGATTGGTCGCAAAAAATTAAATTAATATAAAATAAAATTTCTAACAAGCCATTTGATCGATGCATGGTTGATGGGTAATTGTTCGATATTTTATTTCCATGACTTTTGTGACTACTCTACAAGCAACTAGCATCAGATAATAAATACTCAAAAATGCCGGCTAATTTTGCATAATCATATAATTTAATAAAAAGATTAAAAATTTACAAATGACGTTACAGAGATTTACAATTGACATCTTCATAGAGATTTACGTAAAAAAAACACAATTATTGCTAAAATCAAAATTACTTGGCGTTTATATCCCAATAAATATATCAAACAAAAAAATTAATGTGTTCTACTAAAGTTAATATCAATATATTGCTTATAATATACGTTAGTATATCATAAGACCCAGATCATCAAAAAAAACTGGAAGATGCTAGTAATGAGCTTGCCCGAAAAGAAAGGCAAGCAACAGCAAAAAATGGATAGGGAGGAGTGCTCAAAGTAGCACACACTCCTCATCCTTCTTATTATAAAATTCTTCTTATTTCATTATATATATATATATATATATATATATATATATATATATATATATATTTGATTGAACAAATCTTCCTATTACCATATGGTTTTAGGAAACAATGAACCTCTCAATGTTCTTGACCCGTGAGTTTGTGGACCTGAGCCCACGGGTGTCTCGTGTCCACATGAGTGGGTCACGATGAGATTATGTAACGAATTATCACGGGCTAACATACCCACTACTAATAAGCAAATAAAATATATTTGTTGTTGGTGAATTTTATTTTACTATTTCTTATATATCTATTAACAATTAATTGCTTAGCCGGTGGGAAGATGAAGTAATGTGAAGAGAGAACATGTAATACCAAAATTTGGAAAATTTAAAGGTGTTATAGTAAATACATTGAGTAAAAGTGGTATGTTTAACTAATTGGGTTGTGATTAATTGTTTAAGTAGATTCTAACTATATAATACTAAATCATTTAAATCTTTTATGTGATTGACTAATGTTAATGTGCCTTTATCATTTTTGTTATTTATGAAGGAGAACTTTGTTTCATGTAATACTTTTTAGGAACATATTACAATATTTGAGTGAAACTTTTAAGTTTTAAAGGTCTCATTTTAGGTGGTTGTTTATTAAAGATTTGATATTTCACTTTAATTTTTACATAAATGTAATTTATTTTTAAAATTATATTTTTACACTGCTAGAGGTATTTATGTGGATCATCAAATTAATGTCAAATCATGTGTTTTAGGTTGGTTTAAAATTGAATTTTATGTCTATTTTAATTTTACATAATTATATTGTAATTCAATTTTAAAATCATTTTTAGAATCCAATCGTCCATTTACTACTTGTCATCAACTTTTCTATAATATCTTTTAATATTTCTTCTTTGATTAATTTTTCCTTTAGAATCATATTTTTTACTTGTTTGCATATAAGTCTTATATGCTAATCACACAAATGTACACTAAAAGTTTTTCCTAAGTAAGCATTGTTTTTTTATCACCGTAAACATAAATCACTCTTATTGAATATATTAAACAAAATAAGATTTTCCAAGAAGGTATAAAGAGTTGATCGTCCCAAAACATAACACTCTTAGTGTAGATTTGGTGGGTTTCTTGTAAAAAAGTCAATTAAATTGTTATTGCGGTATACCTATTTATTGCTTTAAAATTTAAATTTGCAAGTGAAACTAATATTTTTCAAAAATAATACTCCCTCCGAATCAATTTAGATGTCCCATTTGCTTGGGCACGGTTATTAAGGATGGTGTGGGGTTCATTAAAAAGGTTAAGTAGTGAAGGGTAGTTGGATAAGTAAGGTATATGGGGGTATATTCGTAATTACTTGTGTGAACTAAGGATATTTAGGTAAAAAAGATTGACCTAATAGAAATGAGACAACTAAAAAGACTTTGACAAATAAGAAAATAGGACAGCTAAATTGGTTCGGACTTCGGAGGGAATATATTGTAAAATATTCAATTTTAATAACAAATTAAAAAAGATAAAGAGAGTACATAATCCAAAAACTTTGCTAAGTGGCATTCTCTGAGTCAAAGAGCAAGGGACATCTGATTCAATTTATAATGATTTTGTATGTATCTGGGAATTGAGATTTCCGAAGTTGTTAAACATTAATTCCAGTGTCTAAATAAAGTATATATTGTCATGTGATTTCTACACCAACCTTCACCCTTTTCCATCTCACTATTCTCTGCTTTCATTTACTCTCTCCATCTCATTGAATTTGCAATATTGATTATTTTAGTCTGTTTCACTTAATATGTATTATTTTTATTTTTGACAATGACTCACCACTTTTTTTTAATCTCATTCATACATTTTAACTTTTTTTAATTTCATCCACACAATTCATTATCTCTTTTTATTTGTTACAATTATCCATTTTTTATTAAAAAATGTCACTTTTCTCTTTAATTCAATCAATAAGGAACAGAGTAGTATTCCACAATCACATGACTAATGACTTTGACCATTTAAATACTACTTAATTCAGTTTGTAGCAGGATTAGCAGGTGACTTTGAAATTCAAGAGCATTATATGTTTATGCAAATTCATAGAAGCCCAGCCCAAACACTGGCCCAATATCTCATCCACATCAAGGTTAGCTGAGAGACCATCTTTCTGAGAGACGCCTCTCAGGCCTAACCCATTAAAGTTTAATGTCTATTCTTACTCTACAATTTTTTATTGGCCGGTCCAATTAGAAAGTGTTTCTCAAAGAGACCGTCTCTCACAAAAATTTGTGTTTTCTATGATGAGAAATCAAGCTTGCAAGTAAACTTGTCAAAACGATTGGTCATGCAAATTTTAGGTGAGGTCATTTTCAGCTTTTTGACTTTTTGCTTAACATTACTTTTTTTTTTTTAAAAAAAAAATAATATTATATGTTTTTTTCATAAAAATAATTTTTTAATATACTAATTTTAGGTTTATAACAACGAAATGTTGAATCAAAAAAGTTGACTAAAAATGTAGTGGGTTTTCGACTAAAAATAATGAAGTAGAACTAAAAATATTGACGTGAAACTAAAAGCTGGTCAAAACGGCCGAATTGAGGTATTGATCAGATTTGACCCAATTTTTGATTTTTTGAGTTGCATTTTCGAGTCATGGGTTAAATTTTTTGAGTCGTGTGAGGGGGCTTCTTAGAGTATGTAACATAATTATGGGATCTCAACTATCAGTTTAAGCTTTTAGTTGAGTTGTTTCTTTGACAGAGATCTTGATTCGTTTCAATACAAGGTTATTAATATCAATTTTCCATAATTCTTAATAATATGCGCCTCAACAAGTTTAAAAAAAGTAAATAAAGTTAAAAGGCTTGATAGAAGAGAGGATAAATATCAGCTTACTCTTGTGAGAGATCGTCTCTCAAAGAGACAACCTCAAAATAAAAAGCTTATATTCTTATTTTCTCTTTAATTTGTATTAATTTTACTATTTAACCTTCTTTCATAATAATTTGCCTATAAAAATAAATTGTTTCATATTGATTGGTAATAAATAGCACTTCATATCATATAGATTTTCTGAAGGGTACAATTCGATTGGGAGAATGAGCGCAAACTTCTGCACCTTTATTTAATTCATGAGCCTTTGGTTTCACATAGATTTTTGAGAAAAATCTAATTAATAATTGGTCTTTGTTTCGAATGGTGGTAGGAAATCTACATTTGAGCTGAATCTATTTCTTGGACAATAGTTTTATACTTCTATGTAATTTATTATTATTATTATTATTAATATTATTATTATTATTATTATTAGTCATACAATTAATAGGTCAATTATTTTTATGAGAAATTATATCTTAGTGAGACAATTTTAAAATAAAAAGCTTATATTCATAATTTGTGTTACTTAGAATATTAAATCTAAATATAAAGCACATGTTTTAATAAGACTACCCTTATACAACAATTTGTGTTAACAGTGAATGCATTTCACCATTTCATAAGAATACTAAATAGCACGGATCATATGTATGTTGTAATTCAATCTATACAATTGAAGTGGCCGATGGCCGGCGAAAGAGCTACTTTGTAAAACTAGGCTTATTTATACTCCCTATTTAAAATTTAAATATTTGTAAATTTTCTTAAATAAATTATACAATTCTTAATATATTTAACTATTTGACTCACTAAATTTTTTATAAATGTTTTTTTATCACACTAAAGTATAATAAATATCCGCCATTAAAGACTGCAACCTCTCTACCAGTCAACGAAACCATAAAAAACTTTACCTATCAATATTTTTCTATAAATTAAAATATTCACATTCATCCCTTTTAATTTACGTCAAATATTTTTTAAAAAAAAACTTTTGGGCTTATCATTGGGACTAGTAAACAATATTGCGAATCTTATGCGAGTGTTCTTTGAAATTGGTTTATATAGGCGATTTATTTATTATATTTTTTGTGGATGCTATTTTAAGCTATATTTAATCTTTTAGATTCCTAAATTTTTTCACAATTTCTTAAATGAGACGGTTTTATTGTAAATATTTTTTCTATCGGGTTGGTTATCACTACAACATAATTATTTTTAGTGGGATATATTAAGCGACATTTAATTTAAATGTCGCTATTTCAAATTTCTAGTATCTATAGAGGATTTAGTGATATTTATTAGACCCTTTAGTAGCATATTAAAAATTCACACTAAAACTTTTTGCGACACAGGAGCTAGTGACATTTCTCACAAATGCCACTATAGATTATAGTAACTATTACACATGCCACTAAAGACCAAATAAAGTATTGCTAAGTCATTTTATAGTAGAACTTTAAATAAAAACCAATAATTATTACATTAAAAATATGAATCGGTAGCATTTTTTTAATGCCACTAAATTCAATGTCACAAAAAATTAAATTTGTTGTAGTGTATGTATATTTAATGTGTTAAAGTGATCACTTATAATTTCAAAGTGATCAAGTACAGAAATGGACAACATAAGTTCTTGTATAAGATTGTCTCACCGTAAGATGCGTCTCATATGTGAGTTATGTAGCTCAATAATACAAATTATTAGCATATAAATTTCTTATTTTGAGGTCGTCTCAATGAGGGACGATATCTCACAATGATACCTCAATGGACTAATTATGAGTGTAAGCCTTATAATGAGACAATCTCATACAAGATGATTCAGTAGAAGTTTAAGAGTAAATTTTAATAGTTGAACTTGAGTTAGTCATTGTGACCTTAGTCATGAATTTAGTCGGGCCTAATGTACAATTTTTGGTTATTGTGACCTTAGGTCTAATAATTCAAGCCCAATACAATATCCAATTTTATAATTAACTCTACCCTAAGTACACATTTTAAACTTTTGAAAAATTCAAGTCTTTATTATTTTTTTTTCCAAAAAAAGTACTGTTTAAAACTAATTCCCATAAGCTTTTTTTTTATGTGGAGTTGTGGTAAAGAATGACTTGTTAAGAAGTCAATATTACTAAACATTGCTCAATGCTTATAACAACAAACCATTAAAAAGTGATAAAAAATATAAAAAATAGGAAAAAACAAAAGTCTCTTTTGAGAATCAATTTTCATTAACCAAATTCAAGAAATAAAACCCACAAGTAAATCAATCACAATAATCAATTTATACAAATTATTGAGAGAGACGTCTTTTTGAGGAACTATTTCTTTAAACCGACCTAAAAATAAATCAAATTTAATTTGTAAAAAAAAAAGACAATTTTAAAAAATAAAAAACATGTGCATGTCTTCTTATAATGTCAGTATAATTTTATTTTAAATGTCTTAAGTTCCTTTCATCAATCTCATCAAACATATGCAGTTTTCTTCCACAATTCTCGTTTTATTTCATCAATTATTTTCTTATTCTTCAACTTAAATTCCCAGGTAATGTTTATTTTGTTCATTTACAAAATTTTTTAGTGTTTTACCATAGTAATTAATGTAGGTGTTTATAGTGTAAGCTTTTATATAGATTAAAGTAAGTATTTATAGGTATTAAAGTAGGCATAGAAATTTATGGTATATAAAGTAGGTGTTTATGGTAAATAAAGTAGAAGTTTATGGTAAATAAAGTAGGTGTTTTGATATGCAAAGTGGTTGTTTATAATATTTACAGTAGGTGTTTATAACGTGAGAAGTTGGTGTTTATGATATATGAATTAAGTAGATGTTTATAATAGGCAACGTAGGTTTATAGTATGTGTAGTAGGTATTTTTAATATGTGAAGTAGGCGTTAACTACATCTGAAGTAGGTGTTTAAGCTATGTAAAGTAGTGATTTTCAGTATATGAAGTAAATGTTTATAACATATGAAGTAGGAATTTTTGCATGTAAAATATTTTTGATTTCTAAAGTAGGTGTTTAAGATGTGAGAAGTAAGAGTTTTTAATAAGAGAAAGTATGAATTTTTGAAATCTAAAGTAGGCCTTTATGGTATGAGAAGTAGGAATTTAAGATATGTAAAATAAGGAGTTTTTATTATGTAAGTGTTTATGATATGTGAAGTAGGAATACTCAGTATGTGAAATAGGTGTTTATGATATGTAAAGTAGAGGTTTTTAATATGTTTAGTAGGTGTTTAATATATGTGAAGTAAAGGTTCAATTTATAGTATGTGTAGTAGGAATGTTTAGTATGTGAAGCAGTCAAATAGGGTGTTATGTAAATAGCAGACGTTTATCATATGCAAAGTAGGTGTTTATGAAATATGAAGTAGGCGTTTATTATATGTGAAATATGAGTTTTTGGTATATAAAGTAAGTGTTTATAATATGTGAAGTAAGGATTTTTAGTATGTGAAATAGGTGCGCTTAAGATATTTGCAGAAGGTGTTTAGGATATGTGAAGTAGAAATTTTTAATATGTAAATTTAGTCTTTAATATATATGTGAAGTAGGGTTTTATGTTATGTGAAGTAAGACATTAAGCTAACTGTATTGTTATCTTCATCAACAATCATACTTTTATCGTCAAATTTGATCATAAAATTATCAATTGTTGAAACTAGTTATATTGAACAAAATGATTATCATAATTTCTTTTGAATATATTAACCACTAATAAACATTAATAAAAATATTGAACTACAATAAAATATATTATATATATATTTATCTTTAAAATCTTTAAATGGACTGAGCTTCTTATAGGAGGGGTTTCTCAAGAAACTGTCACTCATTAGAGTTGTTGAACAATTTATATCATACTCATTAGACCCCAACTAAAATTTTAAAAAAATTATCCCCAAGATTGAGCCAGTCTAATTAAGATTCAATATTAGGGTATTTTCAGTTAGGAAAGAAAATAACTAAATTGATGAAACAAAAAAATATGATAATTATGTTAAAACGATATATATTCAAGCTAGTATTAAAACTGACAGCAAAATTATATTTTTCTTTCCTACTCTTATCCACACACTTTTTTCAACTAATTTAAAAAAATATTTTCTCCTATCTTATTAACTATATATATATATATATATATATATATATATATATATATATATATATATATATATATATATATATATATGTATATATATATAAAATAAAAGGCTGCAAATTTAATTAGACAGAAAAAATAACAGTCAAAAAATATTTTTTTGTATGATTTTATTGTTCAATTCTACATTCAGATCTACTAGCTTCGTTCCATTCAATACGCATCAATTTTTGTCGTTTTGAGTTTTTCAATAATTTTGTATTATTTTCTTATTTGGAAAAAGACCTCACCACCTTTTTTTAATCTCAACTTATAAACACCTCTCTTCGTTATAATCATTTTTTCACAACTTCACTTTTCTTAAAAATTATCTTCTTCCGTTTAATTAACCACATTAGGAGGGAGTATGATTTAATGGAAGTGTTTACTCCTACATGTCAAATAATAGGTCAAATTAGCAACGTACGTCCATGGACAAGATTGATTAGATTTATACTAGAACTTTCTAATGAAGAAAGAACCACTAATACTAGTCTAATCTAAAAGACCGGTGTGTCGTAGGATGGGGGACGATTCATCAATACCATTAACTTCGTTTATTTTGAATTATTTTTAAAACGATATAAATTTTTTTTAAATATAATGCAAAATAAATAAGACATACCAATAATTTCATAGAATTGCAAATATTAGCTTGAATCTCCTCATAAAAGCTACACTTGCATAATTATTGTTAAATTGAGGATGAACTTACTGTAAAGGTCAACATATAATCTAGGAAATAAAAGGTGCACACACTTTATAAGCCGATCAGATATCATCTCGAAACCATAAGACAACGGAAGGAAGAGCTCCAATGACATATAAATGTGCATGCCATCTACAATTCATCAATGTAGGAAAAACTATCCTAACAATTATCTATGGTCTAAGTAGTAATTATGTACTTAATATGTCTGTTGAACATTTAGTGTATAATAATCCTAAATATATTAATCTCCAAATACTACAATTAGTAGTGGGACAATATGTATTAAATACAAAGTCCAAAAGGGGTTCAATGGATAGGACAAAAGAAAAATTGAAAAACCGAGTCAACAAGAAAAGCTGACTCGGCTTTCTTAGATTTGGGCCTAAAGTCGACTCGGCTTTAGGTTCTGGAAAATTGATTTTGTCGGCAGGAAAAACCGAGTCGGCTTTCCTGGGAATGGAGCAAAAGCCGACTCGGCTTTTTGTTCTGATATGACTGTTGAGTCTTTACGTTTCCCTTGAGTTGATTGCATTGGATTTCCTTACTTATTCCATATTTTTTCTGGAGTTACAAAGGAATAATTGGGAGGAATAATGCTCATGAATACCTTATTAATGATATTGATTGGAGGCCATTAATATTGGTCATCAATAGATGATTAAATGTGACATGACCCTTAGCTATACTTGGAGTAGTATAAATAGGGGCTTGGGGAAGGATGGAAACCACACCTAATTTCTGAATTCTCATTCTTGCTCTTTCTCTTTCACTTGTGTTCCTTCAAGAGAGTAATTAACTTTTGTTAGAACTTTCAAAGCCTATAATTCATCAAACACCTGTTAAGTAACATACCCTAAGTACTAAGGGTGTGTTGTGTTGTTTGTATCTCGTTGTGAATTTTCCAATTCAAAAACCAAGTACCTTTGTGGGGGAAATATCACAAAGAAAAGTGATTACACGCCTACAACAAGTATCAAGTTTCCGGGTAACGGTCGTCGTTACAAAGATAATGTTCAAGTTAATTTTTAGTGTATTTTGTAAGTTTTATTTAGCCATCAACAAAGGAAAAATACAAATTTTCAATTATAATTTGTATTTTGTATTATTAGTTTATAATAGTCTCTATCTAAATTATCTTTCTCTAATAAAATGACCTTTGAATCTAACGTAATTATCTAAGTTTAATCAATAGGTTTGACTCGACCTAGCTCAAGTGACTGATCAATTCATCAAGCTGCATGCACATGAAAAAGTAAACACTAATTGAGCCCATGCGGCCAAATTTAAAGTCCAATACTGGCGGATCCACATAGTTATAAATTATAATGGAGTAAAATTTTTTCCAATCCAGAGTAGGTTAAATAATATCTATAGGTAAAAAAATGAGAAAATTAATTTTTTTAGAGATAAATTTCAATTATAAAATGAATTAATTTTTATTAAATTTGTATATTTAAAATTTTTCCTTATAATTATTTGATATTTTGTAATATGTATGTCGTTAGATATTGTTTACAATATATATATATATATATATATATATATATATATATATATATATATATATATAAACCACTGGTTCGATCTGATCTAGTAATCCTAAGCTCCATAAAGCTCGTATCAGTTGAAATTTTGATTGGGTTATAGAAGTTAATTGCCTCTAATTTGAACTTCAAAATTATTTTGTATGGTGTTAGAGTAAAAGCGCCAATTTATTTGGTATTGAAGGTGATTTTGATCACATTTGTAGTTAAACCATGGCACAAACACTATTAACAGATATTTTGAGTGTGCATTGGGCACATGAGCCTTGCAAAATTAATCAAAGAAAGAAAGGAGGTGTAGTGGGGCTACCTAGTTAGTAGGTTGTTTTATGAGTAGCTCGTTTGAGCATTATAATGGCTCGTTTGAGCAGTCCATTACAAGGGCCACGTACTAGCGTATTTTTTGTTTTAGCTTTGTGGTACATATAATGTCCTTTACTTAGGGTCCTACTGATATGTTGGGCTATATAGAGGGCCTATATTAGTAGTATTAGATCATTATGAGTGGTGGATATACATAGAGAGAAACAGTGTTAGAGGTTCTCGAGTGTATCATTTGTGCTAGTATAAAATCTCTATCAAAGGAGCATGGTTATCAAAATCGCGATATGGATCGTATGATCTTACGATCCTACGATCCAGATCGGTGTCAGCGACTAGAATTGTGCATAGGATTGGAATCAGCCAGGATCATGCATAGGATCGGTCAGGATCGTTAGTGGAATCGGTTAGGCTCGGCTAGGATCGTAGGCGAGATCGTTAGGATCAGGTAGGATCGTTGGTAGCATCGGTCAAAACTACTAATTTAAATTTTTTTTGGTAGTATATTTGTTCTTTTTTACTTACTATGGTTTATTATTATATCCTTGTGTGTATGTACTATAAATATATTATGTATAGTGTATATCTTCTATATACTTTGTCATTTCATTAAGAATAGAGAAAAAAAACAATATTAAAAAAGTAAGATATGTATGTATTTTAAAATTAAAGGAAAATCTTAAGAAAATGTATGGGTTCTTAATGCTTTTTTAAGTTGAAAATGATCAAACAATAAACATATACATACTTACAACTTGTTAATTCTGCAAATTTGTAGGATCGTCCGATCCTACGATCCAATCCTACGATCCGATCCCACTAGTTGATTTCGATCCTACGTAGAATCCCGATCCTGATTACCTTGCAAAGGAGTAAACTTTGATCACAATATGGTTGAGTTCTTAGTTTCCGAGAGATATTAAGTTATTGTATTAAGAAGTCATTAATGAAATATAATCGATTTGAATGAGCGGTATGTAAAATCCCATTTATATTCTTGTGTGTGCGTTGTTCACCAAAAGGCTTGCTTAGATTAAGAATAAATATTTAAGAGGTAAATAACAGTCAAAGTAGAAAAATAAAGTTAATTAGATAGAAGATTAAAAGAATTTGATAGTTATAGAGTTGTGGTGGAAGAATTGGTTAGAAAGTAATTAAAAATAGATAAAATAATCCCTCGGTTTGGGGTATAAATTTAAGTTAGAGGAAGGTGGGGGAATACTTTTCTTCCAATTGAGGGAAATCATCTTCTTTTTTCATTCATCTTTTTTAGTTTACTCTATTTCTACGTCTTTTACACTTTTATGAATCACTTTATTTGCATCTCTACTTATATTATTCCATTAGTTTTTCTTTTTTACTCTTTTAATATTTATACTCAATATAAGCGAACAAAAAGAATTGATCATTTTGCTTGTGTGTTTATCCAAATAAAAGGGATAGAAATAGAGAGATGATATTTTCCTAATTTAAATATCAAAAGGAGAGATAATGAAAGGTGATGAATGGAAGGAACAAATACTTTAAAAATCGAAAGAATTGAAAATAAAACTTTTTAGTCTTCCGCTTCGTTCCTTTTCCTTATCTTCTCTTCCGTTTCTTCATAAAGTATTATCCGAATATAGTGTAAAACTTACTAATTAAGCCAACTTCTATTAAAAGTCAATTAATGTGAGGATAGGAGAATGTAGATTCATGGTCGTTTCTGACTATAGGCAAGGAATTTGCCTAGAGCCCAGAGTTAGAAAGGGCCCTAAAATTAGAACATTCTAGTTAATGAAGTAGACGTACAAATTGCAATTTATGAGTAGTTCTTTCATTATTTAAGAATTATATGACACATATACATTTTTAATGCTAATTATAATATATAGGGTCCATCTTTGTTATTTTTCCAAACATCGGTTTAAGTTCAGAATCGACCCTTTATAAACATGGTCTTTTTCTTTCAGTTTGCCTAGAGTCCACATAATGCCAGAAACGGCACTTAATGTAGTAAAATTGCAGAAAAATCATTTTACTCCTTTGTTTGATTGAGTTGACAACTTGGTACGTGAGGCATTGTGAAATGCTGAACTAGCACAATTTTGCTATCTTGAATATTCTTTAATTCACCTAGCTGTTGAAAAATGAAAATGTTTGTCAAAGTATCCGAAGGTCATTTTCCTGCATAATTTTATAATGTTGTCACGTTATGGAAAAGCTAGGATAGCAAAGGTCAAAGTTTATCAAATTTCATCTTTGAAAAAAAATTTTTGAGTCATGCAAGTTGTTGGTGGTTATATTTGTTGGTTGGTTTGCCTAGTTAGAAATATTGACTGATATGTCATTTATTTAGTTAAGTAATTTGTTATGAATATTAGCTAATTGTTATTGGTTAATTTTTACAAAAATATGAGTCAAAGCAAAAAAAAAACTAAAAAAAATTACTCATAGTAGTTTTTTGATTTTATGTTGAAATTTATTAACTAAATACCAGTCAAAAGTCAAAAATTAACTACTAATTAAATAATAAATAAAAAGTAATTTATCAAATATAACTTCAAAACTCGATAGTTTGAACATTATATACTTTCTATGTTTCATTGTACTTATATCTGATAGTAATAATTTGTCAGGTAATATATCATAATTAGTTAAAAGGTATTTCAAAAGGAAGAAGGTAGTAGATGGAATGGAGAATGAAAAAGGTGATACCTAATAATTAAAAAAGCAGATCTTGTTTATGGTGCGTTGACAACTTGACTAGGTAGAGTTAAACCCACCGGCCTAGGGTCTTCAAAAGTTCAAAGAGTTGTTTTACTTGTCGAAGAGCTTATTTACTGCATATCATTCTGGATTACTTTTTTTAATTTAATTTATTTTAATTAATTTACGTTTTTTTTAATAATCATCTCATTTTAATTTTTTTAAATCTTATCTATAAATTTATACTAGTTATTTTAGTTTTTTAATTTTTTGAAAAATTGTTTAGAATAATTAATTTTCTTACGATTTTCCTATAATAATCTCACCTATTGATTAATCATGAATAATCTCAACCTTAAAGAGTATTTTTCTTAAGTAAACCCAGTAATCTGATGACTGATAATTTAAAATAAAATGTTAAAAAAAAATATTTAAAAATGTAAATATTCAGTTTACTCTGATTTTACATTAATTTTCAATGTACTTTTTTGGTAAATTACCTACTATAACAGATCATCGGGTTACCCAAGTCTACTTTTGGCAACACTCTTTAAAGTTGGAATTATTTATGGTTAATCAATAGGTAGAATTATTATAGCAAAATATGAAAATATTAGATTATTTTAGGAAAATTTTACTTATTTTTATCCTTTATTTTATTTTTATCATATTTTTCAGTAATTTTTGTTTTCCCTAAATTTCATCAATTTTATATTAGGGGTAAGAGTATCTTCCTTTAGTTATCGTTATTTCATGATTATATGCTATCACGATCTGTGACCTTGAACCTACCCAATAACTACATCAATCTCTACAAGAAATCCTTTAAGTCCATATTTTATTTATTTTTGTCAAACGTGCTACACTAAATGACTAAATATATCCGTTTATGAAGTCGATCATTATTGTACTCATAATCAATACTCCTATTTATTAGTGTTGAGTCTCGATATAATGATAAAAAGGTTATTGTTAAAAAATATTTTTTATATTTTATTTTAAATGTGTCATTTGTTTTTACACGTTTGGCAATGCATTAAAATACTTAATAGCGATAATTGTATATAATAATTAAAAATTATAAAACTAGATATTAATAAATCTTATTTTGAGATGAATCAAGCAAGATCTCAATTGACTATATTTTAATGTATAGATTAAGAATAAAATACAAATTAAGAGTGATTGATGAATATTAACCCAAAAGCAAATAACACATTTAAAAAGAAACGGAGAAAGTAGATAAAAAGAGATAATATAAACTCATGTTCAACAACAAAATGATAAATTATCACCATGGATGTCAATTCTGCAAATACAGTCAATACTATCAAACTTATCTCTATTTCAAACCACACCAGATCTAAAAACCCTCTCAAAGAAGGTTGTATCAAGCAACGATGTGATAGAGAGAAGAATTCAATGTTAGATCTCCTTTATAATGATCGTAACTTTTTCTATACTCTCTCCAATTCATAGAAAATTGGATATTTACTTTTTGACACTATTCACTTATTACTCTTAATTTATATTTTATTCTTAATCTATAAATTAAAACATAGTCAAGTGAGATGTTGTTTGATTCGTCTCAATGCAACAATTATTAATATCCACTTTTTATAATTTTGTTATGTATAGTAAGAAATATTAAGCATTGAATAAGTGAATTGGATAGAATAAAAAAGTAAATGTCCCCTTTTCTATGATTTCTATGAATTGAAGGGTGTGTAAATTTGTTTGATTAAAATTGTTATGTATTTGAACGATTGTTACTCTGTTATAAATATTGTATAACATTTTTATCAACAAATTACTCCCTCCGAACCAATTTAGATGTCCCATTTGCTTAGGCACGATTATTAAGGATAATATGAGGTCTATTAAAAAGGGTAAGTAGTAAAGGGTAAGTAGTGAAGGATAGTTGGGTAAGTAAGGTATATGAGGGCATATTCGTAATTACTTGTGTGAACTAAGGATATTTAGGTAAAAAAAGATTGATAAAAATAAAAATGGAACAACTAAAAAGACTTTGCTAAATAAGAAGATGGAACAACTAAATTGGCTCGGAAGGAGTATTAGATTCCTTAAAAAAAAAAAGTTGAACAACAAAATTGTAGCAAATTCGAAAGGTATAGCAAATCTAGCAAAATCATTGATACGGAGACATATTTCTTTAGCTTATATTCATGGTTGCCGAGTTGATAAAAAATTGTAGGAAAATTTCATGTGTTAATTCTGAATTTTCGGCTTTTTCACGTGGCAGACACTTTTTTTAATCTACGTGATGACCTTGACCTTTTGATTTTTGCACGTGGTAGATAAAGATGAATTTTTTTTATTAACTTTATGCTATATTTACCCAATTTAATGACATTTTTTTTAAAAATAAACATCGTAGTCACCGTAATTGATAAATTTCGAAATCCAGTCGAAATAAATACTTAATTTAACAAAAAACTTAATATTTTATCTATCAAATCGAAAAGTTAAAAGGTCAAGTGGAATTTAAAAAATATTTGTTAAATAACCAAAAAAGAAAAGTCAGTGGAATTTTCCTGAAATCATATGAGAAGTACATATAGGAATGTGGTCTTCAAAGTTTCAATGGGGCTTCGTTCTAATAGTCATATTTTGTGTTATCAAAACTTGTTTCATTTGATAACAAATTATTTTTGCTTAATCTAAGTTATTTTTAGTAATAATAACTTATTTATATTGATTTTATTTTTAGTTTTGCTTAATTGAAGTTGTTCTTGATTGATGAACTATATAAACTGATAATATATGAGACCTTTGTTTTCTTTAGCTCTGGGCGGTCTAACACTTTAAATGAACCTAAAATCACCCTAGCCAATTAATTATAAATTAATTTATAAATTGTTGTGTGAGACAGTTTCACCGATCGTAACATGATCCGTTTTAGATATGAGTTGAATACTCCATTTAATATTTACGGCCCGTTTGGTAAGTGATAATAAACGGTGGTAATGAGAATGAAAAATAGTGTAATTTTAGTTGAAAAATCTTTTGGCTATCTTGATGGTCATGCATGTCTAACTTCAATCATCTCATTTTTTTTCTTCATAAAATTCATTCCATTGCATTACAATTGGGAGGTGTGGTATTAGAAGGTAATGGAAATTTATACAAAAAAAACTTTTTTGCGATTAAAGTTTATCACTATGGAAATGATATAGAATTTTTGATAAAATTTTACACTATAAATTATTTCCATTACCTCTATTTAATACGACTAACCAAACGGGTGTTAAAGTAATAAAATTATCATCTCAGTTGTCGAAAAGATCATCGCACTTCATCCAAATTAAATTTAGTTGTACTTCATATAAATAGGGCTTGTAGATCGATTTATATTAGCATTAATAATCTAAGAAAACTAACTGCAAAATGTTATTTTTAGAAATCTAAGAAGAGCATTAATAATCACAAAAATCAAGACCTAAAATTCTAGGCATTTTCTACAAATAGATTTCGCAAATCCTAACTACTGTTTTGACTGTGAATTGTTATAAAGCCATAATAATGCTAACAGTGTTTGAATTTATTTCACACCGTTTAATTGCTGAAAACTTTATGTTATTTCTGTTTTTTGATTTTGCTATGATGATAATAATATTTTTTTTAGGAAACATTATTCTCCAATCTACTATCCAATATCCGTGAATAATCATCATCATCATCCAACACAGTATATCCCGCTCATAGAAAAAAACTATGGACAGGGTCTGAGGAGGGAAGGACGACAGCAACTCATACCCATAGAGCACGGTCAAAGGAGTCCCCCGGCTCGAGAAAGATACGGAGACGTAGCTACACGTGAAAGATAAAAAGGCCTATAAATAAAAAATTAGACCCACCTACAAAATAAAATAGAAGGGGACAAAAAAACTAATAAAAAAAACGAGAGAAGCAGAATGGTAAGAACACAAAGAGGTAATCTACGAGGGTATTAGTAATTTAAAACATGGATATGACGCCTCCAACTACCCCTATCCCTAATCAGGCCCTCGGAGAGCTTTAGCTCACGCAAGTCAACTTTTATCTACTCACCCCAAGTTCTCTTAGGTCTTCCTCGACTCTTCTTACCCTCTATTATAATGCTTTATACTCTCCTCACGAGGGCGGCGAGGGTCTTTCTCTGCACATGTCCAAACCATCTCAATCTATTTTCGCGCATTTTTACAGAAATAGGGGCTACCCCTAATTTGTCTCTAAACTCTCGGTTCCTAATTCGATCCATCAATGTGTGCCCACACATCCACCTCAACATACGCATTTCTGTGACTTCCATCTTATGTTCAAAAATCTTCTTAACAGGCCAACATTCAGTCCCATATAGCAGAGTAGGTCTGATTGTCGTCCGGTAGAATTTTCCTTTTAACTTGCTTGGAAATTTCTTATCACATAACACCGCAGTGGCTGCACGCCACTTGATCCAACCTGCTTGTATGCGATGGTTTACATCTCCATCAATCTCTCCATCCCTTTGAATGATCGATCCCAAATACTTGTACTTGGTTGTATATTTAACAACTGCTTCTCCTCTGGACACCTCTTGTTCACTTACCGGTGCTGTCCCACTAAAGTCACATCGCAAATACTCAGTCTTCGTATGACTAATGCGCAACCCTTTAACTTCTAAAGCTTCCCCCCACTCATCCAATTTATTACTAACCTCTTCTCTAGTTTCTGCTACCATCACTATGTCGTCAGTGAAAAGTATGCACCACGGTACCGTCTCCCAAATAGATTGAGAAATCTCTTCCATAATGACAGTAAAAAGGAAAGGGCTTAGAGTCGATCCCTGATGTAGCCCAACTTTAACCGAGAAAGGCTCTGTTATCCCCACCGATGTTTGAATGTTAGTCAACACTCTGTCGTACATATCCTGTATAGCCTCAATGTATACTGAAGAAATACCTCTAGTCTTGAGGCTATCCTAGATGACGCCTCGTGGTATGCTATCATACGCTTTCTCCAAGTCAATGAACACCATATGTAAATCCTTTTTTCGCTCCCTATATTTCTCCATCAGTCACCTCAAAACATGAATTGCCTCAATGGTTGATCTTCTTGGCATAAAACCGAATTGGTTCTCTCTAATCACCGTTTTCTATCTTATTCTCCTCTCTATCACTCTTTCCCACAATTTCATTATGTGGCTTAAAAGTTTGATACCTCTATAGTTCCCACATACTTGCGCATCGCCTTTGTTTTTAAATAGAGGTATTAGTGTGTTGTTCCTCCATTCTTCTGGCATCCTATGTGTCCTCAAAATTGTATTAAAGAGGTTTGTCAGCCAACGAATGCCCTCTTCTCCTAAACCCCTCCACACCTCAACCAGAAAGTTATCTGGCTCGACTGCCTTTGTTCTTCCCATTTTTTTGAGAGCTTCTCCTACTTCTTCTATGGTAATAGCACTCGCTGACCCATCTTTCAATGGTCTTTAGAAGTCAGAAAATTGCTTATCTCCTCCTTTGACCCCATAGACTCATTGAGTAACTGAGAGAAATACTGGAGCCATCTGATTTTGATGTGCTCTTATCTCAAGAGGACTCGCCGCCCTCCTCATCCTTGATGTATTTCACTGCCTCTAAGTCTTGCCACTGCCTGGACCTTGTCCTTGCCAACATAAAAATCTGCTTTTCCCCCTCTTTAGTATCAAGCTTCTGATAAAATCCTCATAACCATGGTTTTTTGCCTCCGTTACCGCTTTCTTTATTGCCCGTTTTGCTTCTTTATAGCTCACTCTCTTTTCTATCCTATCCTCCTCTTCCGGGCATGCCATAAGTTCTTTAAATCTCCCGTTTTTATCCTTTATCTTCTTTTCCACCTTCTCATTCCCCCACCACGACTCTTTGAACACTTTTGGTTTACCCGACGACACCCCCAAGGTCTTTTTTACCACTTTTCTAATGGTTTCTGCCATGTTCGTCCACATTTCATTTGCATCCTTTGACTGTCTTGGGAAGCCCAATAAACTTATCTTGGTTGACAGAGTGGTGGCCATGTCCCCTTTGAGTCTCCCCCACATGATCTGTCCCCTGGACTTGACCTTCTTCTCTACTATTTTCTTCCTCATCCTGAAAATCAGTACTAAAAGCCTGCGTTGGGTGGACATCTCTGTACCCAACACCACCTTACAGTCCAAGCATGATGCCCGATCTCCCTTGCGCACTAAGAAATAGTCAACTTGGATTACATGCCTGCCACTCTTATATGTGGTCAAATGCTCATCTTTCTTTCTAAAGATTGAGTTTGGTATAACCAATTCTTTTGCTAGCGCAAAATCCAACAAATTCTCCCCTCTCTCATTCCTTGCCCCCAAACCAAACTCATCGTGTATCGAGTTATAATTGCCTGCATCTCTGCCTATATGTCCATTAAAGTCTCCTCCTAAGAAAACTTTCTTGTCTTCAGGGATAGTTCTCATGAGGTCTCCTAGGTTATCCCAGAACTCGCACTTCACCTGCTCGTCGAGACCAACTTGAGGCCCGTACGCACTGACAATTGATATGATCATTTTCCCCACTACTATCCTAACTAGCATGATCCTGTCATTACACCTCCTTACTTCAACCAATTGCTTTAGGATATCATTAGACACAAGGATGTCAACCCCGTTACGTCTGTCGTCCAGCCCTACATACCACAACTTACATCCTTTTATACCTTTTGCTTTTTGTCCCTTCCACCTAGTCTCTTGAACACACGCTACATGAATCCTTTATTTAGAGAGCTCATTGGCCAAGTCCAATGACTTGGCTTTTAGAGTTCCTATGTTCTAAGTCCCTACTCTAAGTTCTAGATCCTGCTTACGTTGTCCCCCCTGACCCCCTCTCCTTGGATCTGACCTCAGGTGACTAATTGCTTCTTAACTCTATATTCAGCTACTACAGACTAAGGTAAAAGGTTACAATCAAGTTACTAACAGAGATCAACACAAAAAGGAGAGACACTAAAAAAACTAAGTAAAAACAATCCTAGGGAACACTCTAAGATAAAACACAGATCCTTGAAACTGAGCACACTCAAAGCAAAAACACAAGGTAAAACACGTGGGAAAAAAGGACAAAAGAAAAGAACCAGGAAAATAACAAGATCATAGAAAAAACCAAACTTTTCACCTCGGAGAACTGGATTCAGAAGCAACAAGTGAAGATAACAGCAAAACAAAATCAACTTGGCCAAAACCAATTACAGCTTCAAAAATCTCTTAAAAGTGAAGATAACGGCAAAACAAACTTCAAAAAATCAAAAACTTAATTGAAGTGCAAAATAAGAAGAAATCAACAAAAGTAGGTTCAAATCAAAAAAGAAGAAAAACCCAAAAACAAAACTTACAATATATAAGTGGTAAAAGGAAAAAATCTACAATAAAAAGAAAAAATAAACCAAAAAAGATGAGACCCACAAAAAATGGTGTATCAAAGAACAGAGAAATAAATAGTTGATATTGAAATGGTAAAGATTGGTAAGAAAACAAGAAAAAGTATAAATTATTACACAAAATTCACAAATTATTACACAAAATTCAAATCGAAGTATAACTAAAAGGAAATATAAAATGTACCGTTAGAATCAACAATGTTAGTCAATAGCTCCAGTCTTAAAACTCAAATGAAAAGATCGAACTTGAGTGAAGAATCGAAATGTAGAAGAAGGAAGGAGCAGCCAAACGATTTGAGTATTCCACCTTTTAAAAAATTTTAAATAATCAACCTTAGCCTTCATTTTGTTGCAATGGACTCTCAAAAAAACAATTTGACTATTCCATATTACTACTAGCCTTACATTCAAAATGTCATCCTCCTCCTTCTTTATAAGCTTGCTTTCATGTAGTAATACCATATTCAACCCTAAATTTTAGAGAAAGAAAAAAAACATTTACATATTTAATTTAGTGAAAATCTTAATAATTTTAGAAATATGAACTCTAATTCCTCTTCTTTCAAAGTGTTGGTTTAGTTTCCAAAAATTATGTGAAATTTAAGTATGATTTTAAAGCAAAGTTGCAAAGGGCGAAGAAAAGTTCCCGGGCTAGTTAAAATTTTTATTCGGGTCTAAAATGAAGAGGAAGAGATAAATAGAGACTTTAATGAAGTTCAAAGAGATTTTTTAATTAGAAAATAAAAGGTACTGTTTGAATAAGTTAAAAGGAAAAATGAATTTATCGGTTGTAATTGGTTCTTTGTAACAAAGGTCCATTCGCAACAAAAGGTATGCAAAGGTTGAAGTATTTAAATATTTTTAAAAGATGAGATTTTTAGCAAAGGAAATAGGTTGGATTATTTAGGACAATTTTTTCTTATTTTTATTAATTCATAGTCAAAATAATTTAAACAAAAATCAAATGTCCGAAAAAAATAGTATGTTAATGAAATTATGAAAAATAATGTAGAATCAAATTCTAATTAATATTAAACTTAGCAAACTACAGAAATAACTTTAGAATAAAAAGTGTAGCAATATCAAAAGGAAAATAAAAAAATAATATGTTTCTTTTTGTTTGTCCACTTTACTTTTTAACGTATTTCAAAGTAAATTTTGAGCTTCGATATCTCATAACACGCATAATAAAAAATTGTAAAAATTATATATTAAAATTCTTTGCAATAAGACGAATCTAACAAGAACCCACATGAATATTTTCTTGAATATTTACTTTGAAAATCAATTTAAATTTCTCTCTTATAAAGTGAAAAAATTAACGTGGATAAACAAAAAGAAAAAGATGTAATAATACTCTTGAAGCTTAAATGACCATACATACCAAAATTGCATTGACTTATAGCAAAAGGAAAAAATCATTACATCTTTGCCATCAATTTCCTACCCTTTACTTGCACTTAAGTCTTTTCCTTTAATATTAGGTATGTACCCTCTCCACAACATATTAATGTTGAAATATCATTTAGATTTGATCATATATTTTCACATACCTTAAAATAAAATCAATCATATATTGCGTTTATAGACAAATCTACATTGAAATAACTTCTGACAAGTGACAACATATGCTACCAGTGAAAAAATTTTGGAAAATTACACATGGTAACATTAAACTTTTATGAAATGCTAGTGGTAGTATTTTTGTAAGATTTTTCCACATGATAGCATCCAATTTATGCCTTATCTAACTGTCGTAGCAATTTCCGTTAAATTCTTGTAAATTTCCATTTAATTCACCATTTTGACGTTTCCACTCTTATTAAGTGTTAGTTGTTGGCATTATAATTACCCAAAACCATTTTTATGATCTCAAATGTTTAATTCACCATTTTGACGTTTAATTCACCATTTAATTTATCAACACTCTAAAATATTTAGGGCAAATTACAAAGACAAGAACCAACACTTAATAAGAATAGAAACGTCAAAATGGTGAATTAAACGGAAAATGACAAGAATTTAACGAAAAATACTACGATAGTTGGATAAGGCATAAACTGAATGCTACCATGTGGGAAAATCTTACAAAAATGCTACCATTTTCATAAAAGTTCGATGCTATATACGGAATTTCCTTTTTTAATTTTAATGTTACAGTTTATAATCTTATTGGGCTTATTTGTGCTAGCCCACTTTCATGTTTCTTATAGTTTCTACTTTTATACGACACAAATTTTTACTTGAAACCGTCTTTATAAAAAACGCGTCTCAAATAAGTTATACTCCCTCCAATTTACTACGAATGTCTCATTTGCTTTATGTACTCTATCCAATGCACTTATCCGATCTTTAATGTCTCTAATTGTGCATAATTAAAAATTATGGAAAGTTAATATAAATAATTCTTGCATTGAGACGAATCAAACAAGATCCGACTTGACTATGTTTTAACTTATTATAATAAAATAAAAAGTAAAAGTAAGATAAATAGTATCTAAAAAGCAAATGAGACATTAGTAGTGAATTAGAGACAATAGTAGGTTAAAATGCTAACTCCAAATACCAACTTATTAGGTTATAATACCAACTCTAATACATTAGAATACCAACTTCAATAGATTATAACACCAAATCCAAATAGGTTATAATACCAACTCCAAATATCAACTTTTATAGGTTATAACGCCAACTCCAAATACCAACTTAAATAGGTTATAATACCAACGTTAATAGGTTATAATACCATCTTAAATAGATTATAACTGTAACAGGAGCGGCAATCTCGACACATAATTAACATTTAATAATAATGTTTAATAAAAAAATATTGCGGAAGTCTCAAAATGCCGAACTGTTAAAACCTTTAAATCATAAAAACTTAAACTGTTTAAAACAAATGTAAAATATTACATCTAATAAGAAATATTGTTTGGTCAAAATGAAAAAAATACATCATCATCAAGTCATCAATAAAGATACAAAACGCAGCTAAATTCTCGATAAATAGTAATTGTTACGTCCTGGATCGAAACCTGAACTAAATCCTGCAAAATGCTGTCATCCATGATACGGATGACAATCGATTGAATCGGTCAGCGCTTAACGCCTAGCATAATTTCCTATCTAGCTCAAAATACGGAAATTGTACGCTACATTTACAAAATAATAATTTAAGTACGAACTTATAATTAATTGACACCACCGTATACTTTTACCATATTCTTTTTCGTTCCATACTTTTAAGTCATTAAGATACCATTCTCGATTCTGACTGAAGTACTTTACTGCCACTTATACAATTTGGTAATCTTAACACTTAAGTAAGTTCATTTGGTTAATACTCATAATCGTACCATGCATTATAGCATCAACACTAATCAAGTGTATCACTGATCAACAAGCATATCAATATGACACCTGATATATGTAAGGGTCTGGTTAGGTGAGGACCGTAGTCCTAAACCCTAATTGTGGTGGAAATCATCAGCCCTCCAATACAATTTATACTCGAGCTCTACAGGATAGTTAGTTAACCTCCTGTCTTACACCGCATTTTACATGCCGGCCAACAAGGACGCTGGGATTTTACATGTCAATCCATGGTTCGACATAACCTTACTATCAGGGTCATTCAATCAATATTCATTCACACAATTACATCACATTTTTATTATTACAGTTTGACTTTCACTTTGACTTTGATTAACTTAGGTGATAACCTGTTTTATTTAATAAAATTCTTAATCATAATGTAAAATTTACCTTTATGACTTTATACATTCATTATTAAATTTTATTTATAACTTTATTTTTAATAGTTGGCTCAATTCACACTAATAATGAGGGGTGTTCAAAAAAACCCGGTTTGCAAAAGCGACCCGAATTATCTGGTATTTGGTTTAAAAAACCTGATAATTGACCCAATTTGTCAAAAACAAGTATTTCGGAACGAATACCCGGTTTATAAATCGGGTATTGGGGTCGGATCCGGATAACATTTTTTGTAAAATCAGATACCCGGTATCCGATTTTGTGTTTTTTTTTTTAAATGTTTTTTTAATGCTTCCAGCTTAAGTGCTTAACCCTACTCTTCACTATTTTCCCATCAGCATTTAGCGCCGCATCATCAGTCATCACCTTCTTCCTCCTGACTCACTTCACCTTCTTCCTCTTTTCGCCTTCATCACCGTCACCAACTCACCATCACCATCACCATCACCATCACTCCATCGGACCATCGGCCATCGCCATCTTCACTCCATCACCATCGTACCAGTACCAGTACCGTCGTATCAGTACCAGTGGACACTCGAGCCGTACCAGTACAGGCGTCTCGTCCATCAGACCATCACCATCTTCTTCCCAGGCGCTGAGCCGTCTACTGTAGGTATGCTGTAGCTTGTATGCAAATATTTGAGCAATATCTGTTTGAGTGTTTTGTTCTTTATTTAGAAATTCAATCATAAAATCAAAAAATAAGTAAAAAAAAATGTAAAATAAGTAAAAGAAATTATAGAATTCATCCAGTGTGTATAAGTAAAAGAAAGTTAGATATATTTGTTCTTTAATTATTTAAAAGTTGTTTTTAATTTTATGTTTAATATTTTGAATTTAAATTCTGATACTTGATTTGCGATTCCTTTTCAGACTCTATTTATAATTTTAAGTTGAAGATCTATATGGATTTTTACCTACCACCACCTGAATTTTGGGTAGCTCTTTTTTATTTTTAATTTGCCATTTATCTTTGATATGTAATACCATTTGGATTTTTACTGAAATTGTGATAATTTATATGGTAATTCGATATAAAAGATAAGAAGTATATGCATTATGTAGAGTATGTAGAATGAGGTAATGAAATTGTGATAATTTTGCCATTTTTCTTTAATTAAGTTCGTCAATTATTAGCAATTAGCAGGTAATGACTAATGACTATTCCCTATTGACTAGTATAGTAGTAGTATATTATTCTAATGTAATGTAGTACCAATTAAGGTACCTAATTAGTAAATGTAATGTACTATCAAATATCAATTATGTAGAACCACACTACTTGGCAATCAATAATCATTTGGTGATTTAGGTAATACATTAACTTTGGAGCATCCGAAGGTCATAATCGATGAAACCCTTGACGTCGTTGAAGATGATTAATGGAGCTTGAAGTTTCAGCTTATAAATTTTATTCGCTTGCGTTTAGTTTTTTATTAGTTTGATGTGTAACTTTATAGTATTTCAATTAACTTATGGTTGTATTTTAACTTCTAAATTCTAAACTCTCTCTATCCTTTATGGCTTTACCCTATGAGTAGCATTTTATGACTAATTAAGTTAAGTGTTTCTAGAGATTTAGAATTTGAATTTTATATAAAAAATGTTAAAAGAAATAAGGAAAAACAACACAAATTTTAAGAAGTAAACAAAACCGGGCATTCGATTTTCAACTCGGGTCACATTTTTAGGTACCCGAAAAAGCGGGTACTCGGATCTCTGGATCCGGGTCAACTTGGTATCCGGTTTTGAACATCCCTACTAATAATTTAATATTCTATTAAAGTCTCAAAGTTAATATTTTTCATAATTAGCTACTAAAATCTTTTTCTCTTTAAATAAGTTTCCAAAATCAACATTTTCATCTTTACAATAAATAAAACTTTATTCACTTAAATAAAAATCAAATATTCTAATTAAAATTCAAGTTAAAATTGTATCATTTAGATAAGTTTTTAAAATTCTACAAGTTTACCAAAAATCAATATTTCAAGTTTAGAAAAATAAGTAAAACTTATTAGGTTTGCAAAAATCAATATTCTAGTTATAAAACAAATAAAACTTATATTCACAAAAATCAATATGTTTAGTTTTAAAACAAGTCAAACTTATAATTTTCACAAAAGTCAATATTTCTAATTATAAAACAAGCAAAGTTTGTAATCTCACAAAATCAATATTTCAAACATAGTTTGAGCGACAAGTATATAAAAAAATACTTTTACATCAATTTACATAAATTTTGGTTTAATAGTTAGCAAATAAAATATTTTGTAAATTATTTTGTAGTAAATAGTGATTAAAAGTTACTTTTATTATGAAATCTCATATATTCAAGAAAAACACTTCAATATTTAATAACTTATAAGTTTTTTTCAAAAATATCTTTTTAAATTGTTATTTTATTATTATCACAAAAATAGTTGTAATAATTTAAAATAGTAAATCAAACTCTCTCTTTATATATATATATATATATATATATATATATATATATATATATATATATATATATATATATATATATATATATATATATATATATATATAATGATAGTGGTCGAATGGCTTAGGAGTGTTTTGGGCCCTTTTTACATAAAAAGAACGATTTAATTTAAGTTATCATACTAAATCCTAGATTTAAATAATTAACATAACCACTTAAAAAACAAAAACTTTACGCAATAACTTAGAAATTTACTATAACCTTAAGGATAAACTTAAATCTCAAAATAAAGTATAATAATAATTTCTTAATATAACCAAACTTAATAAAAAATAAGTTCATAAAATAACTTACTACCTTGTAAACTAATTTGAAGGCTAACTTAAACATATTAATAAAGTTCTAACATAAAATTTTTTAAATATAATAACATTGCTAATGTAACACATAACTCATGAACATACTAGCATTAGTTTATAACATGAATTATACTTATTATCACTAGAATATAATTTTGCACCCAACTTCCTAAACTTGTTTAAAGATTATTAAATTAATATACTAAAAATACTTTTACATACACATACTTAATATAATCTTGATCATAATTTCATTAAACTAACTTCCTACTAAAACATATTAGCATATTTCATATTTTGCATATTATAAAGTAAATATAATGTAAAATTCCACAAAAAGAGTAGGGTAAGAAGTTATACCATACTAACACCAAGGATTAGTACTAAGTACTAATTAGAAAAATAATAAGAAATAAGACCCTCCAAGATAGATAATAATGCTTCAAAGATAATTAATCCAAACTTCCAAAATAATGATGATCTTCTAAGCTCCCAAAATAATTAAATCCAAACTCCAAAAATAATGGTACATTAAGTACCCAAAATAATAACCCAATGATGCTCCATAATGATGATAATTTAAGCTATATAAAGAGTGTTCTAAGCTCCATCTTCTTGAATTTTTTCAACTAATAATAAAGGTATTAAGTAAGTAAGATTTTAATGAAGTAAAAATATAAGAAAGAATGTTAGAAAGATTTGATGATGGTGGTGTAAGTGATCTCATGGCTAAGGGGTATTTATAATGAGTTTGGACAACTTTGTAATTCATTAGATTGTATGAAAAAGAGTGTTAAGAGTATAGAAGAAGGTTAACTTGTGTAAGTTATTTAGAGTGTGTAAGTGAATGTGTAAAAGTTGAAGTATGTAAGTGAATATGTTAAGAGTTGGAGTGTGTAAATGAATGTGTAAAAGTTTAGAGTGTAAAAGAAGGTTAGCTTGTGTAAAGAAATGGTGATAGCTTGTGTAAGTGATGAACATCATGGGTTACTATAAAAGGGATTTTGGTTCATCAAATTTTTGTTCTAGTATGTACAAGTGAATATACTTTAAAATAATGAGTAAATTTGATCATGAAAATATGTAGTTTACTTAGAAAATTTTGCTTAAACTATACTTAAAATTATTTGTTTTTTTTGTTATTTGGTTTGTTAAAGGATTTGGCATGAAAATTTTGGGCGAAATTTATTTTTTTTATCTCTTTACAAATAATTTCCTCATTAAGTTAAAAAAATTTATAAGCTCTTTCATTTCGTACATATTCATTTTTCCAAACACCCTATTTGTTTGTAGGTTTTTAAATGGTGAAATAGTAATGAAAAGTTAGTTCTTGGTCTTGGATATCAGCCCATTGTCAGCACAAAATTAGGTATGGGGAAAGGTAATATACAGATCATATTGACTGTACCCCTCAAGGGAGAGAGCAGGAAAAATGCGCGCGATCGAATTCAACCCCAAGAAGTGAGAGCCCTACAGAGAGATGAGTGGCACCAAGATAACGTAGGAGAAATCAGATCCAAAACACAAAACATAAAACAAGTTGGGCTAGGATTGGACGTTAAGAAAAATTAAATAAATAAGCAAAACTACATAGAGCAGAAAGAGGTGACTAAAAGGGGACTATAAGAAGTCTAGTACACAAATTTGTCACCTCCAACTACTTTTATCACTAATCAGGTCCTTAGAGAGGTGTAACTCACTCAAATCGATGCTTAATACGTGAAATTTAGAAAAATCACATGACAAGGATTATGATTATATTTGCCCTTTTATGTATAGTTTATTCTTCATAAAAATTATTATCATGCATTACCACTTAAGGATGGTGGTGATAACAATTATAAAAAAACTGAAAACACATGCTTAGAAATGTGAGTTTCATTACAATAAAATTAACATAACACATTACAAAAAATAACACTAAAACTCATTTATATTACAAGCATTATGACCGAGTATAAAAGGAGATCTAACAGTTTTTCATCAAATCAAACAATAAAATATAAAGTATTTACAATAGAAGACGTAAATGAATTCCCATTGGTTATGAATTGGTATTTGTCCAACCATGTAATGAAACGTCGAAGTACTTAGTTGTTCTAGTTAGTTACCCTATATAATCATTCAGTAGTAGTAGATTGTACCTAGCTATAATCCTACATAGTATATGGTTGTGCATCAAAGTCTATATTCTAAATCATTTAACTATTTGATTTAGTTTTTTCTTTTTTTTTTTGTTTGTGATGAGTATCTTTTTAAGGGAACCTCTTGTTGGGAGGTGATAGTGATCATATTGATCAAGGACCCTACTTAATCCTTAGATGCCATTGAGGTCCCCTATACACCAAAATATGGCAAATTTGTGCATACCTATTTTGAGTTCTGTATGCCTCTTAATATACCTTACTATAAATAGGTAAATTAGTAAATTCTATTTGGGAAAATAAAATTTGTAAATCGTAGTATTCTTTTTGTTCTTTTATATTTTTTTTGACAACATATTTCATTTAAAATTGCTTTTTCGAATATATAAGATAAACTTATTGATAGAGTATATAATTTATTTTGAGGATATAACTATCTGCTTAATTAGGTTTTTGGTTAAATTAGTTCTGAGGCTATAAATATTAGCTTAAATTTTTGATTGAATTGTTTCTTTGACAATATGGTATAAAACCAACGTGACAGAAGAGTCATAGGTTCGAATCTTATCCAACACTAATTTTACGTAGAATATTTAGTGCAAGGATTGAGGAAGAGCTGTGTTGCATCTACACTTCTAATTTAAAAGATTCTCGTGTAAGGGAGTGAGAGAGAGTATACAACATATACAAGGCCTTCAATCATAAGTTTAAGCTTTTGATTGAATTGATTTTTTGATACCAATAAAAGTTGTAATGACTATTTTTGTATAAATAGGTAATTAATGATAGAGAGATCCTATTTAAACGTAAAAAACAATTATAGTGTTTGATATCTATGAAAATTTTAGCTAATGCATTAACAAACTTATGTTACCCCTAGTATCAACTAACTTATTAGGGTTAAATGGTAAATCACTTATGGTTTTTATTAGCTTTTTGGTTAGTTTTTGACTTTTTTCTTTATTGTTGGTCAAAAAGCCAAAAAACAAATGTCCGATAAATGGTTTTTCAAGGTTAGCCAAAAAACTGATTTTTAGACCAAAATGAAAAAGCTAACTTTTTTTTAGAAAAATGGAAAAAGCTAACTTTGCCGGCTTTGTTCAGCAGCGTTTGACTTATTAGTCCACTTCTCCTCTAATAAATATTCTACAACTAATACTTAATTTTACAAAGCATCTCCCTAAACAGTTGGCTCATTCAACTAATTTAAAAGCCAATGAAAACACCCAACACTTTAAGCCGGTAAAAATAGCCAACTAAAAAAGAGAACCATCTTCCAAACAAATCTATTGCATACTCGGTACTCCTATGTCCGATTGAGATTGCTATATTTCTTCTTAAAGGCTCTTACATAAAAATATATAATGTAGCAATCTTAGTAAAACAAAGACGTTAAAAAACGTAAAATGATATTTAAAATAAACATATCAAATTTTGTGTAGGTTGTCTTTACAAGAGTCTAATCTTCTCAATAAAAATTTGGGAGAATAGTAGGAAAATGTGAGTGTAAAGAAATGAATTGTTTAATTGAAAAATAAGTTGAAAAGAATGGGTCCTAACTTTCTATTATAGGAAACAAAACAAGAAAATTATTCTTTTTTTGTTTATTTAAATTTCATTATGGCTATCAAATTAAATGAAATTTCAATTTCTTAAATTAGAAATGAATGTACAATTTCTCACTCTTGTTCGAGTTAATTGCATTCAAACAAAGAAATTCATGAAGTTGGGAAGTACAAAGTGTCTTTTACTAAAATGATTTCATAAACATTCTTTTAGGAGTGGTGATTAGGGGAAACAAAACCTTAAACACACATCAATGTTTTAAGATAATTGATTAGACTTCATGAGTTTGAAAATCCTTGTCATAATCAAATGTATAATTGAATTTATTGGGAAAAATTATAAAATGAAATCTTTATTGAGTGGGGGAAATGAGGAGATAGTGGTACTAATAAGAGGGACAAGTTTGTAGGTAATGAGTCAACGCTTTGCTTTAGAGAGAAAGTTCACAACATTCTCATTTATATAAGTTTGGCTAGAACATAACAATGTGTCTTCATTCTTGTTCTATTTTCTAATTCCTTTCTTTGCCAAAAAAAACACACCCAAAAAATAGGTACACCATGTATGGACAAAATAACAGCTCTTTCTACGATCATTCTTCAGATTTCATTAATCAAAGTAACCCAGCCAGTTTAGCACATATATTAGTTCGGTCTCTTACAGACGACTATGAATCCATGAACGAAGCTTTCATGCTCGCAAACGTTGATGGGAATACAAGTACGGGGAGTGGGTGTACAAGTAATAGTTACATAGGATCACCTACTTCGCCTCTTAGCTATACTAGTACCCATCTAGCATATACTCCTACCACTTTGATGCAGCAAAGGCCCAGTAGCCACTCGCTCCTGAACAACAGATTTCATCTACCAGTTTCATCTGCTGCTGGCTTTGTTGGCCTCGATATTGGCCCGGTGAAACGGGTCTCTGGCACTGGTGATTTGGATCAGGTAAATTCTTTTGAGTCAGTGAAATAGGCATAACGAGAAAGTTGCAATGGTTCTAAAACAGGAAAAATCATCAGGAAGTGTCGCATAATTTTTTTTTAATAATTTGTCATTATAAATTCTGCATAGCTGGTAGCCAACACAGTTGAACATTCTCATGGCAGGGAGTCAAAACCTTACTCCACCACCACCACCACCACTTAGGAAGCCCATCGGGAAATGAAAGCACGAGCATTATCATTGAAGGTATGACAAAGGCATGTCGCTACAGTCCCGAGGAGAAGAAAGAAAGAATAGAGAAGTACCGAAGCAAGAGAAGTCAGAGGAACTTCAACAAGAAAATTCAGGTAATTAGACTATCCTTCAAGCTTTACCCTTCCTTAACTGTAGGAGCACAACCACAAAACAGTACAGTGTGAATATCGGTCCTACATCCTTAATGAAATAAAACATGTCATATTCACACAAAATCATAACCAGCACTAAAGCAATATGTTTACCATGATAAGATATGATACTCACACAGGTCCTTGGAATTTAAGGGCTTTGGTGACGTGCGAAAGCTGAGAATCACAGTCCCTCCCACTAATATAAACAAAATCATCATGTTTAGTGTTTAGTCATAGTCATCTTTTTTAAAGCCGCTAATCTCAACGTGTTAACTGTTAAGACAGCCAGATCCTCAAGTCATGTCTGTAAATTTCTTATACTGAATGGAATTCAGCATAGGATTTCAATGTATATCAAGAGAAATGTCATTTATCAAAATTTTACAAGCACTGAAAGGTCTTCATCTAACTTTTCTACGGTTGCAATGCTTGGTCATCAGTATGCATGTAGGAAGACATTAGCTGATAGCAGGCCAAGAGTAAGGGGTCGATTTGCAAAGAATGATGAAGTCGAACAACCTGTCAACTTTCAAGACTTACAATGGAATCAAGTGGCAGGCGAAGAAGATGATGAGCAAGAAGAGCATTGGATTGATTTCCTGAATTCCCTTTCATCAAATTTGGTTCCTTAAAAGAGCATCTATTAGCAGTTAGAATTTCACTATTAAAAAAATGGGGAAAAGGCAATATTAGTCTCGCCTTATGCTTTGTAGACGTAAGTGTCTGAGCATTATTTTCAAAATTGCAGCAATCATGTACATAGTTTCAGTGGGTAGAAGTGCCCTATGTAATTCAATACTAGAATGTTTAAGCATTCAAAACAGTTAACATAATGGAGTATATTGCATGAGAAGGTCATGCATGTAGAGATGCCACTGTACACCATTTGAATGCCCCAATCAATTCAGAAATTGTTTAGAATTCTGTCCCTTTTCTTGGTCCCAGAAAAATATAAAATAATAGCCTAACTGCCTTTTTTGTTCAAAAGAGCCAAAGCAGCTCCATATATAATTTAAACCTAACATTAATTATTTGATTACTTTACTATGTCAACCCAAGATATAATATTGATGAAACTCATAATGGGAGAAGATACTATAACAAAAATCTCTACATTGACGGCCAACTTTCATTTTGTCGGCCGCTCGTGGAACTTAAATATCAGTATAATACCTGCCTGTCCTTGACAGAACTATCAGTCAATTTGCAATACGATTAAAGCGTCACAATGTCACTCTTAATAAAACAGTCTTTTATTTTTTTTATTGACAGACAACGAGAATATCTTAATATTAGTGTCTCCATCCCAATGAGAATGACACACATTTCACAATGTGATGCGCTACAAATTTTGAGCTCAAGTGTTGCAATCTAAGTGAGATGAAAGAAGTACTATCCAAAAGAGATAATGATGCATAATTCAAGCTGGAGTTTTGGGTTTATTTTGTGTCTTAACAGATCAAAATTCAAAGGGGATAGCACAACAGGAAAAGCACTCAAAATCCGCGTACTTCCTCTGAATCCTGAACTGTATAAGGTATCTACTAGACATTCTAAATTCTGAACTGTATAATGGAGTATGTGAGAAGAATGCGACTATTTTTAATATTTTATAATAATTTTGTTATCTGGGAAAAATCATGATCAAGGCAGTTTGCTAAGAGAAAATAAACAGCTACTCATAAGCCATACCTCTATAATAAGAGGAGTTGAAAGAGAGGTCAATCACAAAATATATAATTTCAACTCACAATAAAATATGGCTATGCACATGACAGAAACAAGTGAAGTAAAGAGGAAACGAAGATGGCAAATGAATTTCACTGACCGACATTGTGCATATTGCTTTGTGAGACACCAGGCCGCAACCTACATGCCCCCTATAAAATGGGAAAAGGCATCAGTTTGATAAAATCATCATTATCTCTCATCATAGAATAAGCACAGAAACTATTAAAATAAATAAACACAAAAGCAGCAGGCACCAGCTGTTAAATTAATATTGTTTGCCATTATACTTCCAGGTGCTTGTGTTGCTATGTCCCGCTAGAAAGTAAACCAGCATGCAGTTTGCACATGAGAGGCACCAGTTAGGGAACTTGCAGTGGGAATGCATATATTAGTATATAATATCATAAAGTTAATCCTGGAAAAATTAGAATTTCCATGGGGTCTCCTAGGGATACACATGCACACCTTTCGGCAAAGATTCACCCAGTAGCAGCTTCCTCTCAACCTTTTCAACTATTAGATATTGCGAGGCAAGAAAATATCAAGTTTTAATCAGATAGCAAAAGCTGGATGCAGAGTCCCCTACTTTTTACCCCTACGTGTCCATCTCAGAAATGTCATGCCAGTATGAACAATATACAATGACTAGCTAATAGTGCGCTTTTCATCTCCAAAACTAACAAGTGAAAACTAAACAGTAGACACATTCTAAACATAGTGCAAAAATAAGGCCGCTTCACATCGCATTGGCCGCGTTGTAAATGTTTTCAATATAAACGAACCGATATTTTCCACATTTTCAAGATGTTAAAAAAACCGTGTTTTAGACTATATCA
This sequence comes from Amaranthus tricolor, assembly GCF_026212465.1. NCBI lineage: Eukaryota > Viridiplantae > Streptophyta > Magnoliopsida > Caryophyllales > Amaranthaceae > Amaranthus > Amaranthus tricolor. The sequence goes on along the minus strand of NC_080051.1, from coordinate 18,604,301 downwards.
AGGGATATCTCATGCTTTTGATCCATATTTAGGTGTTACGATGACCGCATCACTCCCTTACCACATCACCAATCTGTTAACTCGAAATTCTTATCATGGTTAAAGAAAGGAATGTTCCTCTAGGAACTAAGATATCCTAGAAATTCTTTAAACTACATACTAGAGAGCACACTCATTAATAACAAAAGCATTGGTAGGCATAGTATCTTTCTGTATGCAAGTGGATCAGTAAGAGAAAAAAGGCTATAACTCCTGGGGTACCATGTTCCTAAGTCTGTTTTCAGAAAGATGAGTCTCCAGAATATATACAAAATAGAGTACAGATGACAAAAAAATCTTCCCTTTCATGGGTGGGGGGAAATTAAGCAACAGAAGGTGGATGCACTTAAGGTCAGATACAAAATAAAGAGCATATGACAAATCTTCACCTCAAAATATGTAATGGGATCCATCAACAAGAAATATATAAGTTGTAAATATCCATACCATTTACAAACTAATTTCGTAACACACCATGCTACATACCTTTTCCACCTAGAACATGGAAATAAATCTAGAGCATTTCAGTAAATAGAGAATGTTTTACTAATGGATTTCCAACTTCTCAATCTCATTCATGCAGGTCATTCCATAACTTCCTGGTTTAAAATCATGAATGACATCCATTATAGACCATTACTTTACCATATCCAATATGTCATTCCATTATCAAAACCAGTCTTCAACTTTGCATATAGGTACAGACGTACAGTTATTTGCGAAAAAGAAAAAGGAGTTCAACCTTATATTTTAGACATCATAAACATGTCAAATATCTTTTTATTAACATTTTATCAAGTAAAGATGTTATTTCCACAAAACTAGGCTCATTTCTGCAATCACAACAAGCTGACAACCATAAATTTCTCATAACATAGAGCACTCAGTTTTGTAAACCATCAATACAAGTAAACTGCCACAAAATAAGATCCTAGCACCCAAGCACACATCTCAAGCCCCACTGATAGCTTATACTACCCTACTCCCTGGCTCCCCAAATAAAAGGTTCTACATCTTTTATCTGATTTTCTGCACTCTCCCAAGCAATTTTCTCATTTAGAGGATGAATATAAAGGAGACTGGTTTAGGAATTAGGCCCAATTGTTACTAGTATAGCCTCCCAAAGCATCTCATTCCAGAATCCCTCAAATAGTCAAGAGATTTGAAACTGAAAAATCATTCAAACCCATATCACGGTATATTCTGAAACTAACTTACTAAAACATATAGAAAACACATTGCCAAAACCTTAATCCTAACTTATGGGGGATCATACTACAACAAATAACATAAAATTCAAAAGATTGGGGTTGGCTACATGAACAAATATATTAGTTCCAATGGTCGTCTACATAAGCAACAAGCTACATTACATGGACAATATTCAATTTTCTTCTCTGTAAGTTACTCTCCTTAAATTGCAGAATACCCAAACAAACGGAGATCAATGTATGCCCTTTTCACTCATCGTCTAGAATTGAATGTGCAAATTCTAAATCATAGAAGGAACATATTTTTAAATGTTTCACACAGATCCAGGTTCAGGAGTCCAACTGCATGTAGATCACTTGGACTCCTTGCTACCAAAAAATGACGTGCATTCCAATATCTTGCCGCTAAATAGGCACTTCAGAAAATGAACAATTTAATCATTTCATCCTTTATAAAATTGTAACCTTTCGTCAAGTTATTTTCTTTAACCTTTTTTGACTGGGGTTGGCTACGGAATCTCTACAAGGAAAGGGAAAGGTAATTAGTCCTTACTGTAAGTGGTGAGAATTGAACCCTTATCACAAGGATGAAAGAGAAAGTCCTCAACCCCTATACTAACCTCAACCAATGATGCATTTGCATTCAAAACACCTACATAATTGCTTAAACATGCATGAATTATTAAGCACTAATCTACCGTCAAAAGACATGATGTGTCATTACACCAATGCAAAATGAATTAGGCATGGTTTATGGGACCTTGTAATAACAAAGAGGTTTCAAATTGACATTGCAAACATTATCTATAGCTTCACAAAAATAAGAAGTGCAAATAATTTGAAGAGTCATTCCAATTTAGTTCATCATAATGCGAAACCAAAGAACTATACATCTTTGGTTAGCTCACCAAAATAACTATTAAGATATCACTCTAGCTCAAAAACTAATCGTTTAAACATCACTTTTGTACCTTACAAGAGTTTGAAATTCAGTAGCCAGGGCTTAAAAGTCTCAATTTAGGTGAAACTTCCTTTGAGGTAATCTATCCAGCTTTGTTTGATAAAACTATCTCGTCATTTAAGTCAATCTACTTTAGAATTTAAATCGACTAGTGTAGTTTATCCCAAAGTGCACTACTAAACCTACCAAATGTCATGTCAGCCAACTCTTAAAACAGGCCCCAAGGTTCCAAACAAATCACTTTTGACCTAGACAGCAGTAAGTCTAAATTGCAATAAAAGTGATATAGGTCTATGTGCATAAACATGTATGAACAGACCATAAGTGTAGTATCATGACCATATTCTATTTTTACCTAATAATGAGCATCAGGTGGAAAGAAGGGAAGGACTTCGAAGACCTTGTTAGGCAAAGTAAGTGAAACTTTTGTTTGAAAACCCATTAAACCTAACTATCCACTCGCTAACAGAATGGCAAGTGTAATGTAAATCAAACTAAGAAATGCAGACTTGGAATTTAGAACTTTCAAATTTCACAAAATTTAAGCTACATTCTTACATGTACACATGTAATATCTTATAACAATGCTCATAAATTGTATGTACTGCCTCACATCACATGTACATAAAATCATAACACTAAAATGATCTCCAAAAACACCTCTCTACACTGACCTCTTCTTGTTTTTGTATGTAGAAAAATTTTCCTCTCTTCTTAAATTGATCTTTTAACTACCACTTAAGAGAAAACTTAAAAATTCGGTCAGTATCCCATCGCTTTATCTTATGGTTACCTGCATTATATTCCATGAAAGCGTTAGACACATTTACCAAAGTGAATATAGCTTATAGAATAGCATAAATCCATTTGCAAGTCTCTCATGTAACTTAAAAACTCAAATATTGTGATGATTTTCAAACTATAATCACCCATCTTTTCTAAATTACTTTAACAACACTAACATCTTAGAAAAAATTTCGACAGGTCTAACACATTATAAAGGAAACTATGTCCATCGTATTTCTAGTATGTACAATAGCTCAGGCAGATTTATATCCACTTAGACATCAGAAGAGAGCAATAAATTTGACTGATCCTTTGCTTGCATTCTCAGTTCGAAATCCCGCATATGCCCTGTTCAATACAATAGAAAGTGGCTTTGTACGATCAGTTTGTGCCCCACTGCAATTCAGATCCTCAGTTTTTTACTTCCTTTACTAAACTAGTAATAGGTCTCACTTCAATTCCTTTCTTTGCTTTCCTCTCTTTCTTCTCATTACCTTTCTCTTTGAACCAGACAATTAGTAATAATGACACTTAATATTAGCCTTATCTCTCTTTATGCATTCCCTTGCTAGAACTTTTCCATTTGTCATACCAAACACCTCTTTAATTAGCTACATGATTGATATAATCAAGTTGCCTTGAGTCCACTCCACCAACAAGGCAACAACTAATAATGTCAGGACATTACACATGTCAGATGCGAGCACATCATGTAGTACACGACATGTTATACTGGAGACCTCCCCAAAACCACAACCCCACCCGACTCCCAGGGCATGCAAAAAGAAAAATTACATCAAAAATATAACTTCTCTTTCTTACCGTAAAGTCATATTAGTGGATAGAAAGTTCTGGATCAAATCAGCAATCCAACAACTAATTAATGCTCTAAAGTAGTAAATTTTTCACTAATTCAGAAACAAATTTTAATTTAGAGAAACGTAAGTAAATCAGACTTGAACAATGATTCTAATTTCTAACACCTTAGCATTCGAAATCATTTGCCGTTTCAAAATTATAAATCAATCTACCCACAGCAAAAGACGAAAAATTTCTCTTCGCAATAAATAGAAATTTCTCCATAAAAAGACGACAAATTCTTCGTAAGAGAGAAAAATGAAATCATGCGACTATTGACAAGCAAAATCAAACGAATTTATATTCAAAAGGCTAAACAGCAACCAAATCATAAGACTTGGGAATCAAAATTACCGGAAATAAACACCGAAGCATGAGAAGAGGTTTCAACCGGCATTGTTAAGCGTGTACATGGCTAAAACAAAGATTTTTCAGGAACTACAAGGAAACGACGATGAAAGGAAACACTGAAGAGAGGAATGAGAGTGATGGTGTGCAAAGCATCCCGCGACCCGCATATCTGCAAAAATCTGCTTCCATAACTGGAACTTCAGTCACACATGGAAACCTGAACTGTTGCGTCAAGTCTACACTTCCTCAGAAATGGAGAAAGTACTACATAACTTCGTCTAAATTACGATCTTAAAATTTATTTGGTGTTTTTTGTTCCAATATAATTGTTTTTAACCATACTAAAAATGGCTGTATTTATTAGCGATTTGGTTTTAAACTGAAAATAATAGTATAAAATAACAATTATAAAATTGAATTTAATTTTTTTAATTGTATTTTTTTTGACTATTAGGGGTGAAAGTTTATTTTATAGTTTGATTTTTTGTAAATCAACATTATAATTAAATAAAAAACACTCAGTCATAATACTCCAAAATAAAAAAACAAAACAAAAAAAATTATTAATATAGAGAAAATATTTTAAATTAATAGGAATTAATTTCAATATAAGATAATTGTTTAGAAAAAAAAAAGAAATTAAATTTTATCTCGATTGAACAAATTCCGTCTTTTCGGAGAGATAAAATCTCTCATTTTACTCTATAAAAATGGTTTGATCTAGATTATGACGTTTGGTTGGATTTGAAATCCTAATGCGAGGATAATTTACTCGTTTGGATTAAATCTTCCAAACTCAAAAAAAAAGCTAGTGTGATGCAATTTTCTTCTTCAATTAAATAGGGACGGAATAAAGTTTTGAAGACCTTATTTATTTTTATGATGATTTTTAAAATGGAGCCCTATATTATATTAAAAGATAAAATTTTTCGACTTCAAGAAAAATAATTGAAGATAAATATATAGTAACATTTTATTACTTTAAGTAAAAAAATTGTTTACAAATAAATTACTTAAAAAGTGTTGCTCGAAACCGGACTTAAATATCACCATTTAATATTTAAGGCATTTTATTTCGGAGGCTCTAAGCGGTTGGCTATCTTAGATAAATTATGAACAAGGTTTTACATTTAAATTTTGTCTTCCATTTATTGTAATTTTTCTTTCTAATAAATTACCAAATCGTGACCTAAATATCCAAATATCAATTAATTTGATTTTCCCAGATTTTGTTATCTATTAATAATATAGGCTTAGATATTTGTTTACTAGGAGTTAAAATAAATAGCTATTTTATATAAGTATTCAAATTGAACAATTTAAATAAGAAAATGAGATTTTCAATTGTTTCACGAATCACATCAATTAAAATAAGAAAATCAACGAAAAAGTGATGGAACATCATATATATCGCAAAGGCTTATTTGTAATCAAGAGAAAAACAAACAAAAGAATGAAAGAAAGGAAACTAACAATTGGAATAGTTAAATAATAAAATTACCGTAAATAATATAAATTTTTGTTGATTTCTTTATAATGGTAACAACTTTTAATTAATCATGAAAAATGCAAATTTAAGGATTTATTTTTTTAGAATGATATGAACTATTGTTTAACCATTAACTTACCTTTGTTTTTTGTCAAATTATCTACTATAAACCAAAATTGATATTATTGTAAAAATCAGTGAAAATTTGTATTATTCATTATGATTTTTCCTAATTAAAGTAACAAACTAACAAAGTAAGAGCCTTACTTCTTTTTTTTTTTTTTGTTTTTTTTGAGCAGAAGGCATCTTACCTCCTACAATGAGCAAGAGAAAAAAAATCTAATATTTCTTAAGGGGTCTTACCTCTTTTCTTGAGACGATATCTCAAAAGACTGTTAAGTAACGGTTAAATAAGACAGTTGCTGAATCAAAACCCATAATAACTACAGCTATTTTGGCCCAAAAACTCATTTATTACTCATAAAAAAATGTAACTAAACCTCCATAGTTCCTTTTTAATGCCCAAGACTTAATACAATATTAAGTACTAAAATTTCATAATGTTACTACAATAAATAGCCCAAATTGACATACAAGAAAGCATTATAATACAAATGTGATCAAAATTACAGCTTCAAATCATCTTCCTTCAGATTTCACAAGCTGAGAAAATACCCTGCTCATAGACACACCCGAAAGATCGTCGACATTTGTTGTTGTGTCGCGTTGCACAGACGAAACAGTTGAATCATCGTTTGCAGCGAAATTGTTAACTTGCGGAGATATATTGCTGATCACATTTGTGCTGTGTTCTTCAGGATCGTCTGGGATCGTAGCCTCTTGAAGTTGTAATGCATACTCCAAATTCCATAAGACGTCTCCCATTGAAGGTCTGTCGACACCATAATCAGCCAAACACTTTTCGGCTGTTTCACCCACCTTCCTAAGAGACTCCGGTTTTATGTTTCCCTGTAGTTTAGGATCTATGATTTGTTCGAGCTGCCCTTTTTTCTGCCACTTCAATGCCCATTCGGCTAAATTAACCAGCTCGCGAGGTAATGTGGGATCAATGACGGGTCTTGCACAAAGAACTTCGAATAAGACCACGCCAAATGAATACACATCTGACTTTTCGGTAAGTTGCTGTCTCCTGAAATATTCGGGATCAAGGTATCCGAAACTACCCTTTACTGCTGTACTAACATGGGTCTGATCGAGCTCAGGTCCGGTTTTTGAGAGACCGAAGTCGGCAACTTTGGCCATGAAATTCTCGTCGAGTAAAATGTTGGCGGACTTTACATCTCGGTGAATAACTGCTTTTGCATAACCAGTGTGAAGGTAGTGAAGGCCTCTAGCTGAACCTATGCATATCTCAAGCCTTTGCTTCCAACTGAGGCATGGATTTCCTGCGCCGTATAGATGACTTTTAAGGGTTCCGTTTTCCATGTACTCGTAGACTAAGATCATCTCATTCTTTTCGTCACAATATCCAATCAACGAGACTAGATGTCGATGACGGAATTGAGAGAGCATTTCAATTTCGGTTTGAAACTCGGCAAGGCCTTGCTGAGATCGAGGATTGCCCCGTTTTACAGCCACTTTGGTACCATCGTTTAGTGTACCCTTGTACACTTTTCCGAACCCACCAATTCCAATAACCCAATTCTCATCAAAATTGTTAGTCGCCTCTTGAACAGCTGCAAAAGGAATCCGATACCCCAAGTTTGAAGCCATACTGGTGACAGTACCATTCGAGTACTTGCTTCCCATTGTGTAAGAAGTCCCTCCGGTGAGAGAGAGTGGAATCCAAGTCTTAGAATGACCTCGAGCCAGTTTCTTGTTTCGCCTTCTACAGAAGAAAAAGAAAATGACGGCCAAAACAAGGAGCGCAACTCCCCCGACAACCACCCCTACTATCACACCTACGCCACTCTTGGAATTGCCCTGCAAAGAAGGGATAACAGCAGCTCCATCAAGAGTGTTCTTGGAATTGCTCAATTTCATAATCTCCAACCCATTTAAAATAGCATCAGGAGGATTCCCATTTTGTGTGTTCGGGCCAATACTTATATGAAGCTTATCATTCGTGGTTATCGGCGTAACAAAATCTACATAAACTGGAGCAGCCAATTTCCCAGCAGTGACGGTAGAAAAGTCGAAGTTTTGAGAAACCCTCCAAGCGTCTACGAAAGCGTTGAAATACAAGTCATTCAAAGCTGCACTCACTATATCACAATAGTGAAACCGAATAAAGTATTGAAACCCCGGACTAATGTCGAAGTTCCATGTGACATTGAAATTTGCGTTGGGATCATCCCCGGTGTTGTTAAGTCTTCGGCAAGAGCCATAGACTGCAGGTGGTGCATCATCTTCGGTAGCTAGACCAACGATATACTTGACAGGCTTGCCACGGATAGCTAGACCAAAATCCTTGTGTTCCAAGAAATTGTCATCCGGGACCCAATTTCGCCAAAGAGTGTCGTTATTGTAGTCAACAGACGGCCCTCCCATATTCACTCGGAAAACAGTTTCTAAAGCCACAGTTAGAAGACCCTTGAAGCTTCCAATCGGATAAGTTAAGGAGGCATCATCTTTAATCAATGCATCGGGAACTAAGAATACTTCTAACGCGTTCAAGAAAGCCACAGAATTTGACGCAGGATTCAATATAATTTCAAGTTCTTTCGAAGTCACATTAAGGGAGTACTCTTTCATAGTGGAAGACTTTGGAGGGGTAAAATCACTAAGGAACACAAACTGCTGAGCAGAAACTGTGAACTTCGCGGTGTTTAAATTGTAAGACATAAAACTAAACGGGAAGAAATGAAGACGGATAAAATATCGTCCCTTCTGGCTAATCGGGAACTTATAACTCGTTGCTTTATCGAAAATTCTCGCTGTTTGATACAACCTCAAAACGCTATTACCAGAACTAGTATTTGCCAGAATCTTAGATGATGTCGTAAGATATTTCAAGGCATAATCATCAGCCAAAAACACTCTACTACCCACAGTTGTATTAGTTGGTGAACCACAATCTATCAGAAAAGTATCAGCATAAACTTCATTCGAAATCCAAGATATAGACAGTGAAAGAAACAACAGAAAAGCACCATTTTTATAGCCCATTTTTGGTCAATTTTGGAGCTCAAATGTCAATTTTCCTGCAACACCAAAGATATGATCCTTTAAACAAGATGAATACCTAAAATCACAGTAATACAGTTCTTAGATCTAAATTAGGGAATTGGGAAATTAAGATCTCAGTGCTTAATTTAAGCTGAATTAAAACAGGAAAAGGGTTTTTCTTAAAACCCCAATTCAGATTAAATATCAATTGAATAGAATCAAACACATAAACAGAAATTTTTTAAAAAAATCACAAAAATAATAAAAATAAATAAAGGACTGAGCTAAATAACCAGGTCAATCAAATTCAACAAATTCCAGATCAAAATATGAAAATAACAAAGATAGAAAAGTATACCTTTTCCGATCATTTATAGTCGAAGAAGCTAAACAAGAAGAACCCTATTTTAGTCCCAAGAAAAAACCTAATTCAAGTTAAAGAAAATGAACAGAAATCAGCTCAAGTACGCGCAAATAGATAACTGACAGTAGTTGTTGACAAACCCACAAAAATATTTATATACTTGTACAGCAGATTCAAATAATGGAGAATAAAAGAAAAGATTACAAATTAGTCTATTAATCAAAGTATTTATTTTTTTTTTTTAAAGAAGAGAAAATTGGAGAAAAAAAGGACAAATTCTAATTAGCCGGTTTGATGACGATTACAGAAAATCCAGCTAATGTGAAACAAAAAGGAATATTGAAGTATAATTATGCTGGTAAATTGTAGAATTTGATGAAATGGAAAGAAGGGTACTTCAATATTGGAGAAATTAGGTGAGTCAAAATGTAAGATTTTCTCTCAAGATACTCATGTTATTGCCTATTGCTATTTGTTTAACATTTCAAAACACTTTCTTGAATTTTTTTTACTTAACTTGTTTGATAGAAATTAGTAGAGGTGTAGAGTGATTGAAGTCAAACAAGATATATAGAGATGTTGGAATTGGATCATGGATAATTGGATGCTATTCTCTATGTTAGTTATACTCCTAAGATTACTTTTCATTTTAATTTGTTTTACTGATTTTGTATTTTTTATTATTATGATCTCACCCTTATTTTAATCTCATTCATAAACTTATACTCTATTTTCGTTTGGATCTTAGGTTGATTTGTTTGCCAATATGTTATTGTTGACTTTCTTATAAGCTATTCTGTTTGAAGTGTGCAAAATAGGATCACAAATTCTTACTTAAATCCGTCTTTATAAAAGATGCGTTTCAAATTGGCTGGCCCATTATTACTAAAAAAAATAACTACAGAAAAACGCGCGCTGTGTAACCTATTTGGAGTTGGTGTTATAACCTATTGAAGTTGGTATTATAACCTATTAGAGTTGATATAACCTATTAAAGTTGGTATTTCGAGTTACTTATAACTCATTAAAGTTGGTTTTGGAGTTGGTATTATAACCTATTTGAAGTTGATATTATAACCTATTAGAGTTGGTATTATAACCTATTAAAGTTAGTTATAATACCAAATCTTATAGGTTATAATAGGTAAAAATGCGGCTAACTCCATATATCAACTTTAATAGGTTATAATATCAACTCTAATAGGTTATATATCAACATCAATAGGTTATAACACCAACTCCAAATAGGTTATAACACCAACTCCAAACACCAACTTTAATTGGTTATAACACCAACTCCAAATACCAACTTTAATAGAATATAATATCAACTTCATTAGGTTATAATACCAACTTCAATAGGTTATAACACCAACTCCATATAAGATCAAACGTGCACGTCAATTTTTAGATTTTTTTAATTGTATGGTCTGGGCCTGGAGAACAGTCTCTTAAAAAGACAATCTCTCATGAGAGGTGCTGAAATAGGATTGGATCGTCCCTCTATATTTAAACTAGTTGGACTTTGGTATACATCCATGATTCTCTTTACCTCATGAGTTTGACGACTTTTATTTTGGTTCGTCCCTTTTACCTTGCAATATTTTTATTTTGGACATTGTCCTCACTAATTTCTCTAATTCTAGCCGCATATCTTTTCTTATTTTCTCACTTTTAATTTTTTTTTCCACACATCTTGGTTATCCTTACCATTTACTTCCTCTGGTTTTCAATAGTTGTTACATTTCTATTTTTCATGCTATCTAATGCAGGATTTTAATCTTTTATATCTTTAATTTCATATGATAAAAAATTCTAAAAAGTTAATATTATGAAAATCTATATTAAGACGAATCAAACAAGATCCCACTTGACTATGTTTTACATTATACATGGAGAAATATATACCAAATAAGATCAATTGATGAATAGTAGTTGCTACAGGAATTGTAGTAACTATTAAAATCCGGAGGAAGTATTTAAGACTTGAGTCCTTTTTTAATGTTATATAGACTTGTTAAACTTGATTCGACCCGAAATTGATCCTAAACCTGATTAAAAGTTAGTGGATCATAACCCAAAAATTTTGACTCATAACCTGAAAATGGTCCAACCAGAAAAACCTAAGTCAAACTCGAACGAAACTCAAATTAGACCGTTATGACACATTTTCAGCTTCACGTCATCATTTTTAGTTACTCATAATTAGGGGTGTTAAAAAAAACCCGACCCGGTTGACCTGCCCCCCATCTTAAATGGCGGGTCAATTTCTTTTAAAAAATTTATGTTACAGGTCGGGTCATAGGTCGGAAAATAAATTTAATCGGGTACCCGTCGACCCGCTATATTAGAGATTTTTTTTTAAAATAAATTTATTGGCTGCGTAGCCTGCTCTCAATCCTAAACATTTGATTGAAATTATAGAATATAACTAGGCATGGCCACGGGGCGGGTTACCCGGAACCGAGCGGTCCCGAACCGCTTGGAACCGGATCCGGAATCGGAACCGTTTGCGACAGGTTCCGAACCGCGAAACCGTGAAACCGCCGGAAAAAAGTTGCCAGAACCGTGAAACCGCCGGAAAAAACCGTTGTGAACCGGGTAAAAATCCCGCGGTTTGGAACCGGAACCGGTCCGGGAGAACCGGTCCAACGGTTCCATGGAACCGGTTCTGCAACCGGGACCGGTCCGGTTGAACCGGCCCACCGGTTCCATGGAACCGGTTCGCCAAAATATGACCGTTTGTTATCGTTAACTAGCCGTTGCATTCTCCTCTATATATACTCATCACTTTCAATCATTTTCATTCACAATTCATCTCTTCTCCTACTCTCTCTACTTAATTCTTTAATTACGCAATTATTCTCTTAATTACATAATTAGTCTTTTAATTATTTCTTAATTTAGTTAGTTACATAATTAATTATTTATTTATTTCTTAATTCTATATTTCTATTATTACTTCAATATTATCAATCATGTCTTCATTTTTGAAAAAAGCTACAAAAAAAGTTACTAAAGTGGCAAAATCATTGGGAGGTTCCAGTTCCTCCAAAAGAAAGGCCACTTCTACTCCGTCGGTATCAACAACACCTTCCATTAGTAATTATAATTATGAACATAATTATCCGGAAGGGTACGACCCAGAGTTACATAATTATGCAGAAGAAGTGGAAAGAGAAATACAAATTGATGAAGAAGAAGAACAAGAAGAGGAACCAACGACCCCAATTGGGATACATATATCTCGACAGTCATCAACAAGATCACATGAAGAACAAGGAGAACAATTAAATGTATAGAACTTTTGTTTAACGAACCTGCTTTTAGTTTAATCCTTGGGGGTAGCTTATTACACATACGTTGTTGTGCGCATATAGTTAACTTATCTTGCCAAGCAGGCATAAAACAATTAAGTGATTTATTAGAACCAATTAGGGATATAGTGAAGTGGCTTAGGATCGGAAAGATAAAAAGACGATATAAACAATTATGTGACCAATACCAACTTAAAAAAGTGTATTGGTCATTAGATACTCCTACACGTTGGGGCTCAACCAACGATTTATTAAGAAAGGCGATTGCTTATCGTCCAGTAATAACACAACTATATAGTGAGTGTACAGATAGTTTCATAGCTGATGACACTTGGGAATTACTATAGGTGTACATAACATATTAGAAGCGTATGACCACGCGACTAAGATTTTTTCTTATGTTTATGAACCGAAAGTTCACTTAGTAATAAGTGAATGTATTACTATTTTTTATCATCTCCTTAAATATACACATGAAGATACTAACCCAAAATTGAGGCCGATTGCTTGCAGATATGATGGAAAAATGGAAGACATATTTTACCGATTTTCCTTATATTTATGGAATCGCAACCATTTTGGACCCACGTTTTAAAACTGAGGTCCTTACTAAAGTAATAGGATTTTATTACCAATTGTTAGATCGCCCGTCTACTGATGTACATAATTATGTAGGAACATGTAAAAAATATTTAGCAGAACTCTATGATTTTTACGCTAGTGTATATAACCCGAAACGCGATATGTCTAGGCGTGCTAGCGTTTCGGCACGTCCCTCTTACTATAATTCGGTAATAGCTAACATAATGAGTCAAGATGATAGTTTTGTAGGATCATCTTCTTCTTCCTCGACCTCATATTTAGAACTAGATAGTTATCTTAAACACCACTTTGAAATAGACCAAAGTATCTATAATATTTTGGAGTGGTGGAAAGAAAAATCTGTAAAATTTCCCATTTTATCGAGAATTGCAAAGGATATCCTTGCAATTCCCGCGTCAACAATTATGTCGGAGTCTGCGTTTAGTGCAGGTAGAAGAGTTTTGGACGAAAAGCGATCTCGTCTTGCTCCACATAGTATTCAAATATGTGTTTGCAAGAAAGATTGGGATCAAGCGGAGATTCGAACACAAGGACTAAGGAATAATGATGATCAAGACGACGATGATGATCCATGGATGATGATGGATACATCTGCATCATCGTCAGGAGGAGAGTCAGCGGAAGCATCTAACCAACCACATGATGATGACGAAGACGAATAGGATCAATCCGACAAGCGACAACGATAAATCAACATTCAACAACTATAAATAAAAGGTATGATAAAGAACTACGTGGGCTTTGATTCCTTCGGAATACGTAGGCAGCTTAGTATTCATTTGGGTACTAGGTTCAAGTCCATTTTCTCCCTCTTTTTTTATTAATCATCTTTATCGACATTATCATTGATTTGTTTCTTATTAATTTATTTTTTTCCATTCTTTTTAGTAAATATTTCAATAACGATGACAACTTGACATGCAATGAATTTCGCTAATAATCAAGTAATCATCAAAGATACGTCCGCGATATTATAGTATTTTTTTATTATACAAATATTTAAAGAAAAAATAAAAATGGAACCGATGGTCCCACCCGCCCGTCCCGTGAGTTGGAACCGCCGGAACCGCCAAGGAACCGTTTGGAACCGCCCGGAACCGGAACCGTTCGCGACAGGTTCCATATGGAACCGGAACCGGAACCGGATGGAACCGGAACGGAACCGGACCAACCCGGACCGTGGCCATGCCTAAATATAACCTTATAAATTTATTATTTATGCAAAACCTTACTTTTCAGGTTTTATATATCAATGTATGAACTTTAGTCCACTGCTCTTGCTATAGTAGTGCACTCCTTCAAGCTCTTATTTTCATTTCTGATTTTTACAGTAAGTTTTTTTTTTAAATTTTTTTTTAGATTAATTTCTGATTTTTATTGTTGTTCTTAGTTTTATTTTTTGATTTCATTTTAGTAGATTTGGGCATTGTTTATATTTTTTATTTTTTATTCTTGATCTTGTTTTTTTTAGCAACTATTCACGATAATTTTGGCTATTAATGAAAAACTCCGGCCCGATGTGTTGTTAGTAACTTTTCACGCAAATCTTTCACAAATTAAACTAGGTACCCCGTGTCTCGACCCGTCCCGATAAATCGGGTCAGTACACGGGCCGTTAAAATAGGTACCCGATTAACCGGGTACCCGACTTTCCGTATACCCAAAATGCCTAGTACCCGGTTATGAACACCCCTACTCATAATCATTTTCAATTCCATTATCATTTTTAGTCGGGACACACTGTCTTTCCAGTAAATTTTTATATATTAAATCAATATTTCCTTATTTTTAGTCTTAAAATAGGTATCTTGGTCTTTTTTTTCTTTAACAATATATTTTTTTAAAAAAATTATATATTATATATATTTAAAATCTTTGACTCGTTGGTTGGGTTGACCCGAAGCTGACCTGAACCAAGCAAGATCTGACCAAACTCCCGACCCAAAAATAATTCGACTAGAATTAACCCGACCAAAAATGATTGGACGATACATAACCCAATCACCCTACCGTTTTAACAAGTCTAGTGTTGGATAACGAAGAGTATTAGGAGACTATTAAGTCATTTCACACTTGTATAACTTAGTTGATGAAGTGATGGAGAAGTTAGTGAATTTAGTTAAGCGTATTTGTTAGATAAAAAAAAAGTCAAGAAGACAATTGCTAATAGAAATATAGACTTAAAATTTTCGTCTCAAACTACGAAGGAAATCGTTAGTGAATGTTTGGAGTTTAGGCAGTTATATGGCTGAGAAAGAGATCATTTGTATGTCTTTTTCTATAATGTAATCCAGTAATTCTGAGTTACGAGGCATAATTGGAGAATATTATTGGGTTTACATGGTAATCCATCCGTTCTTTTTTGTTTGTTTATTTAATATATTCTTGTGAGATCTTGTTAAATTCGTCTTGTTGCAAAGAATTTTAATATATAATTTTTATAATTTTGTATGATGCGTATTAAGAGATATCGAGACTCAAAATTTGCTTTAAAATGCATGAAAAAAGTAAAGTGAACAAATAAAAAAAACGGAAAAAGTACTGATTAGGACTTTTTATCAAAGCCAAACCAGTGTCTACACAATAAAAGAAAAATAAATATAAGATATTTTAAAAAAAATACTACTATGAGTCAATGACGTTGTTTTGTAGGAAGTAAGAAGTTACTAGATTTTGGAATGTATATTTTTAAAATGTTGGAATATATTAATTAAATAATAATAATAATAATAATAATAATGATAATAATAATAATAATAATAATAATAATAATAATAATAATAATAATAATTTAACAATTACTCCCACTATCCCACAAAAATCTAGAGGTGTTCATTCGGTTGATCGGGTCGGTTTCGGACGAGTGTTATTCGGTACGGTTGCATTTCGGATCGGTTATTTTTCGGCTATGTGTTACAACGGGTCACACTCGGGTCGAGTCGGTTAGTCACGGTTCGGTTAGAGATCGGTTATTCAAGCTATCGGGTTAGCATCAGTTCGGTGTCGGTTGAAGTTCGTGTCGAGTGTCAATCGGTCTCGGGTTGTCATCGATTACTAATTGGTTCGGTTTTTTCGGGTACAAATCGGGTTCGAGCTTTATTTTTCGAGTATTTATCGGTTACGGATAACTATTGATCGGGTCAATATCGAAATAAGTTAATAGTCAGGTTTTTAATTGATGTATGCTCATTTACTTACAAAAAATAATTACCAATTGTTTTATCAGATATAGCAGATAGGGGTGTCAAACAGGTCGGGTTGGGTCATTTTCAGGTTGGGATCATATAAAAATGGGTCAATAAACCCTTAACCTGAACCTGACCCATTTAATTAATGGGTCAAAAATTGAAACCCCGACCTGATCTGTAGCAGATCACATCAACCTGCTAATGACCAATTTAACCTACTTTTTTTTTAGGTCATTAAATTCATATATTTCAGGTCATTTGACCCATTTAACCTTAACTAAAGGCTTCCTCCAAAAATAAACGTATGCCACTTAATGCAGCGAGTACACGGTATTCTTTAGTAAAAGGCAAAAGAATAGTTCGCTTTGTGCTCACGGCGTGACTGCGTAAGTTGGTATGAGATCTGTGGAAGTGATTTAAAGGATTTTTCTTTTATTAGTATCTTTCATAGCCGATGTGGGACAACTTCCTTTGTTATTGAAAGTCATCTTCAGCTGACAAATCCCTTAGCCGATGTGGGACAACTTCCTTTCTTATTGAAAGTCATCTTCAGCTGACAAATCCCTCAATACATGATAATTGGTATTATCTTATTTTTACGAAGTATTTGGCAAACGTTGATCCGTCTTAAATTTAATAAATAGGTTAAACAGCTTTTTTTTCGGGTTTAAATATTCAACCTGAACCTAACCCATTTAATAAACAGATCAGGTGGGGTTGACCCATTTAATTAATTGGGTCAAAAATCTAAACCCAAACCCGCTAATTTCGAGTCGGTTTCAGATCAGATTAGCAGGTCGGATCAGCTTTTGCCAGCGCTAATATTAGACAGATCAATTTACTTCAATTAGTTTATATATATATATATATATATATATATATATATATATATATATATATATGTATATATATATATATATATATTATATATATATATATATATATATATATATATATATATATATATATATATATATATATATATATATATATATATATACATATATATATATATATATATATATATATATATATATATATATATATATATATATATATACATATATATATACATATATATATATATATATATATACATATATATATATACATATACATATATATATATACATATATATATATATATATATACATATATATATATATACATATATATATATATACATATATATATATATACATATATATATATATATATATATATATATATATATATATATATATACATATATATATATATATATATATATATATGTATATATATATACATATATATGTATATATATATACATATATATGTATATATATATATATATATGTATATATATATATATATATATATATATATATATATATATATATATATATATATGTATATATATATATATATATATGTATATATATATATATATATATATATATATATATATATATATATATATATATATTCTGTATGCAATCTCTTCTGTATAGAACTTGTGTTCTTCCTTTTTCCGTATTATTAGAAAACTGAAATTGGACTTAATTTGCTAAAATTAGGTGAAAATTTGATTCGGATTTATAACAGTTCGATTTACAATCGGTTCGGGTTTGTATCAGTTCGGGTTAAAAACAGTTCGATTAATAATCGATCGGGTTTGTATCAGTTCAGGTGAAAAACAGTTCGATCTTAATCGGTTTTAGTCAGGTTACATTCGGTTACGTGCATAATTCGGGTCGGATTTGACTCGGGTCAATCACTGTTCAGTTCGGGTAACATCGGTTAAGGTTTATATGTCGGTTATAAAATTCGGTTGCAGTTCGAGTTCGATTTTGCCCTTTTCGGTTATCAAACGGTTCGAGTGAAGTATCGGTTCGGGTAATTGCGGCTCGGTAAACCTAAAAAACTTACATTTTTCGGGTCGGATAATTTTCGATTCCGGGTCGGATTTTCGGGTCGGGTTTATTTTGAACAGCTCTACAAAAATCTTTTCATTTCTATGTTGGGGCAATTTAATAACATCTTTTCGTTTCTAACTTTACCTATTCTTTTCTGAAAAATTTGTTGAAAATAATTTAACGTTTTGTAGGAAGTAGGATTTAGGAAGCTAATAGATATGTAAATATATTAAATAATAATAATAATTAATAATTAGATAAACACAAATTCTCAAATAAGACGTTCTTAGTGGAATATATTTGGCTAAACTATATCTCTGTTGAACTGATTCATTTTACATTTAATGTCTTAAAGTGATTATTTATAAAGTTACTGAAACAAAATCATTCTTAGTGGAATTTATTTAGCGACAATGAAAAAAATGTCACTAATTTATTTTTGGTAAAATTACCTAGAATTCAATCTAACATTTTTATTCATTTTCCTATAATAATTTCAACTTTTGCTTAACCATAAATAATTCTAATTTTAGGGCCACTTACCCAAGTACATTTATGTCCAAATGATGACCGATATCCATTGACCGCTAAGTTCGCTAACCTTCTGTAGACTGTAAGTAAGCATGTCATCTCTTGTTTTATTCGAATTCCTCACAACCCTTTTGGCTACTATCTAATGATCCATCCTTAGATTACGAAGATTATATTAATTCTCTTTGGAAATAGATGTATTCCCTAGTCTACATGCTCAACATTATTTCAAATCTTTTCAAGATCTTATCGATATAATTCCGTCGTGATGACCTTAGAGTACGTACCTCATGATATATCACGAAGTATCACAATTCTTCAAGACAAAGATGACTTTACCAAGATTTTTTGTCTCAAAATTCTTTGATAGAAATCTCTTGATTAGATTCAACGTGTAACGAATAGATATCATCCACATACAAAACAGAAAACAATCATTTTACTCTCAATAAACTTCTGATGATACACACAATTATCAACAAAGTTCACCTAAAAACCAAATGAGAGAATTATATTGTTAATGGTTTTACATTGCAGATTTCACAAAGGATTCCTGAGGGCATACACACAATTAATTTTAGAGTTACATGATAATTTAATTTCACTAAAAATTAATACTAATCACATTTTAACTTGACCAACAACTGAAATAAGACATAATTATTTGATAATTTTAAACTTACTTTTCTATAATTGATTTTAAAAAGAATCTATAATATTAATCATTATTTTATGCACTCTTCCTGTAACGATAATACTTAATTAAGACATAAAGTTTGATTACAACTGCTAAAGGTTAGTTTTCACCGAAATCTTATCCTTTTGTATTGCTCTTATAAGTCAGATTCAATCTAGCTACCTTACAGGTTGGACAGTCCTACGTGGTTTTAGATATTTTAGGTAGGGTATCACAACCGAATACCCGACATTTCATGTACCCGAAAAGCTAGAAAGCCAGATACCCGGTTAGTCGGTTAACTATTTTAACGGCTCGTGTCCCAACTTGATTTATCCGGATGCCCAAATATCGGATACCAGAAAGAATCGGGTCGGGACATGGATACATTTTCTACATAAAGTAGATTCATATGGAGGTCCTTATATTTAAGATAAAATATTCACAAAAATACAAAACCAATGTTCTTTCCTAGTTTGTAAATCAACCACTCACAAGAGGAAAAATTAGAGAAGTAATGCTTGTCATTTTCCATTATTCAAGGATACATATTTCATCTGTTATTGTCTACATCTCATTAGAGCAGCAATCCTTTGTGAAATCTGTAATGTTGTATACCCGTAGAAAGAAATTCAAGCAGTAATTTTACTCTATGGTTTGTGCTATAGAGTTATTCATATAAATAAACGAAAACCATTCGGGATAGAATGTTTATGTTGCGTTCATGTGTCAGCTTGCTCCTGAGGTTGGGAAGATCCAAGAACCAAATCCTTTAATGTCGGAATTAGGTTCTCCAAAAGTTCCTTCTTTGTCGTGATTCTGTCTGATGCACAATCATCTTCCTGATTGACAGAAAAAGTAAGCTGATGTAAGTGACATTCTCTTAAGGAAAACTGGATTGTGCTTAATTTTACAGAGAACATAAAATGAGAGACTTTCGAGGGATTAGCAAGAACATCGATATTCAGAAAGTGTTTGCAAAAGGATAACTGCCAGATCAGAGAAATCAAAGTTGAAAAGCAAAATTACTAACATTAGTAGAAGCAGACATCAGTGATAAAAGCGTAACGGTAGCTGAATGGTAGTCCATCAAGGTTTTGAATGCTGATTCATCTAACTTATCCTGAAATAAGAAGAGATACGATGTTCAGATGCAGCGAAATTGCATTATAATCAACCCCTGATGTGCTCTAGATAATCTTCTCAAACTGAAAAAGGCTAGAAATCAAGAACAGAAAACATCTCTATGTAGTTTCTAAAGCACAGAAAATGTAAACCTTACAAGTAACATGTGCAAACAGAGTGAACCCCGTCTCAATACACAGAAACAGACAGGATACGGCTCAAATGTCCACTTCAGAACCATAGTCACAAGTCCAACTCATTGAACAACGGACTATTGTATTGAATGTTGGGGATAAAACATATTTTAGAGAACAGTCATTAATTTCAAGTAGCTAAATATCTGACTCTTGCAACAAATTAGAAATATGAATTAATATATTGTAATAGCATGCATCAAAATTCCAATGTAGAACAAAAATGATTAGACCGAACTTTATCTCTCAACTTTAGTGGATGTTAATTTCTACGATGTTCAATTGTACACTCCTCACAAAATACAGGAAAATCCATAATAAATTTCCATGAATAATGCAGCCTTGCATTACCTTCAATCGAGAAACAGCAGTAGACATGGCCCTTCCTGGAGCCTGAAGTGCTTTATTATAAATCTGTCATTCAGGAACGAGCTAGCATGTCAACATAATCGAAAATAGATCTTCATATGATGAATTCTTGATTCCATAACTGTACATAATTAATTAACTGACCTTCAAATAAAGCAAAGAGACAACTTTTGGCAGAAGTACAACTGGATCAGTTTCCATGGATACCTGAGATGTGAGATCCTGGATACACATTGCACACATTGCACAGGAGACATTAAGTAACTGAACTGTCAAAACCTTCCCTTCTGTTTTACTCACCATTGATTCTCTAAAATAATAAACTAAAAACTCTAGTTTAGGGTGCGTTTGTACACCTACATTAAAGCAACAGCAACAACATAGCACTACCCCAATTCCAAGTGGCTCCCACGGATGTATGCAACCGTACCTTGTACTAATAAAGAAGTTGTTTCCACATGAACCCATAGATTTTGTATTTTCAGCATCACAAGGTTAGGAATTCAGTGAGAGCAGAGTAACTACAGCCTTAAAGGAAAGAAGTTTACAATTTACAACCAAGCTGGCAATGATAATTGTGAAGTTAATATTGGTACAATCAGGCTAAACATAGTCAAGAAATTGAAGCCCTCTTGGAGGTGTGTTAGTGAGTTTACAAGTTGAGGTAAAATGACCCTAAGAGTCTTCTGAGACTTACCGGCCACGCCAAAGCATTCCACATTAGCATAAGCTACAGAAAAACTCAAAATTCAGACAATGTGCTAAATGTGTATGGCCGACAACAGTCAATGACAGTATCAGCTTTCTTACACAATTGGGATGTGTTTTGTGAGTCATAAATTTGACATGCCTCCAAATTTAACGGACTATGGGCGTTCAAAATGTTTAATGGATGCCAGATATACAGCCACTATTGTATAAGTCATGCTGTAATGCAAGTCCAATACATACTATCAAAGTGTCACTTGCATGATCTGTATCTGTCAGGTGACTCAGGTAAGAATTGAAATTACAACTACAAACACAAAATCTAGTTCCCGAATTCAATGCATGGATGATTATATATTTCCACGTTAAAACAACACATCCCATGGGCACATAGTAATAGCTCACAAACCTTGAGGTCTCATCCAGGCCACAAGTACTGCAACATTTCCATATCTAATAAACTTGAATCCTATACAGATTACTATATAAGCACCCAAAGTAGCTGCTGTAATAGTCTATCCTCTGTAAGAATAGAATTTACTGTAAGCAAAAGCATATTCCCACAGCTGCAGACACTGAGAATTAATGAGATTATTAGGGGTTGAGATTTGAGAATATGCTGTGGTCTATTTAATCACCTTCTGCTAGCCATTAACCATGTACTTGCTAATATTTCCTAAACAATAACAAGTAACTTAGAATAGAGTTTAGGAAAACTATAGTAGATGGTATAGATGAGAGAAAATGCATACCTTACGATACGAATGCAAAAGCGACTTCTCCAGTTTCTTATCGAGCTTCTTCAAATATAATCCACTAGAAATACATTACTTCAAATTATTAGAAATAAGGTATATAATCGAGGTACTAACAATCTAACAAACTGATTTAAAATTTTATTCCAGCAAAGTAAAAACCTTCAATAGTTGAGCTCAAAGTTACCTTTCTTCCACCAATGTTGTCAATGCTGTCATGAATATGTCCACTCTCTGTCACACACAGAAATTTAAGAGTATTGATAAATTGAGAATATATCTTAAGAAAAAAATGAATCAAGATGTATATGCACTCCTTCATGAATTTTGCTATGATTTTTATTAATATGAAGAAGGTTTATGACAAAGAACAAAAGCAGGCCTAGGGGGCTATGGAAAAAAGGGATGCTACGCAAGTATATAGGTATAGTCCAAGATATGTCTAAAGATATACAACCTAGTGGTAGGACATGTAGAGAAGCGACTTGGGGCACAAATTTTCTACATCTAAGAATCTGATTTGAGCTCTTTGTTGTCAGCAGCAGTCCTAGATGAGATAACAAGACTGTCAAAGGAAGAAGTTTCACGGTGCATGTTGTTCATCGATGACATCACATTAGTTGAAGAAACAAAAGACGGGTTCAAAGCTTAGGCAGATATAAGAATCAAAATAATTTAAAAAAGAGTATATGAAATGTTATTCGGCATGAAGGATCACAATAGAGGTGTTGTAAAGATATATATGAAGGAACCCTTCTAAGTAGGTGTTACAGTACCTTGACGTAAATTTTTCACAACTAAAATATTGATCAAGATGTTAAGCATATGCTTCGATGCGGGTAGTTCAAATAAAGTGTTATGACTGCAATATCACATAATCAAGATGTGCCACTAAAGTCAAAAAGAAAATTCGACCGGACTTGCATTAGATTAGCTCTACCATATACGTCAACATGTTGGCTATTAGAAATAGAATAAATCATTATCGAAAGATGTGATAGCCGAGATGTGTATGTTAATGCGGATGAGTAGATATACCCTATAGGATATAATAGGGCGTACATGGTCTGGTTTGGTCTAGTCTGACACTAAAATGAGACCAGGACAAAAAATTCCGACCTAAAAATTTTCCGAACCGGCCTAGACCGTTTAAATTACCAGACCGGATCGGACCAAACTGTTCTGATCTGGTCTACGTTTTTTATTTTTATATTTTTTCCAAATTAATAGATGTGTTTATGCAAATATTTGTTACCGACAATCACCAAATATAACGGAGTAATTTGTAATTAGTTGATTGCTTCAACATCATTCCATTATATATTACTATAAAAATAACTACATCTTGAAATATTTAGGTAGCAACCTATATTTTTTATAAAAAAATTATGATTTTCGATCATAGTACGGTTTTCGGTCTGTTCTAGTCTAAAAAATAAAAAGTTGGGACCAAACCAGAAACCATAAATTTAAAAAAAAAATCAGACCAAACCGTTTAGACAGCATACCAAACCAAATACTAAAATTACGGTTTGGTCTAGTTTGGTTTGCGGTTTAAACCAAACTTTGTTCAACCCTAGATATAATCCAATATAAAGACACAAGAAAGATTGTTAGAGTTACGAATATTCTAGACAAATGAGAGAAAATGTTTAGATTCTTTTTTCATATGCAAAGAAGACCGAAAGATACATTAGTAAGAAAATTGGTTGGGGGAGGAGAATAAATAGATGATCATCGAAATTGATTTTCTAATTTATAGATTAGTTTTAATGAGAGCCAAATAATGCATAATCTTTGTTGGCGACAATTTTCCACATTGATTTTGTTTTAATTCATGTAATGGGCCTCATATTGTAGGAAGTAAGGCTTTCGCATTGTTGCATTATATACTTTGTAAAGAAAAGTAGGAAAACTTCATTGGCAAAACGACGAGCAAAGATGGTCGGATTTTAAGGGATGATGAAGGGATTGGGAGGGAGATATCAAGATTCTATAAGGATTTATTCTCACTATCTCACCATGAGAGACCTTTTGTGGAAGTTGCTTGCATTGGAGTCTTATTGACCATGATCATGCCAGTTGGCTTGAAAGGCCTTGAGTTGGATGAAATTAAAAACAAAAAGTTGATTTTGAGATGGAAGGAAATAAATCCCACGGTCCCCAAGAAGCACGGACTTTGAAGGTCGGCGATTACAGACCCATTGGCCTCAACACTAGTGCAAAATATCAAATGATTTTTAAGCTTGATTTTGAGAAGGCTTATGATAGAGTCAATCGGAAATTCTTAGACAAGGTCATGGAAAAGAGGAGCTTTGGGAGACCATGGAGAAAATGGATCAATGGTTGCCTTAATTCTTCCAGTTTTGTGGTGGTTTTGAATGGTTCTTTGAGAGCGTGATTTAAATCTTTCAAAGGTCTTAGACAAGGTGATGCTTTATCTCCATTTCTTTTCAGTTTAGTTGCTGATGTTTTGAGTAGAATACTTACAAGATGAGTTGAGAGAGGATGTAGGTTGAGTAAAGAGAACATTATGGTTAGTCACCTCCAATATGCAGATGATACTATACTATGTATATCAGGAGATAGGAAAATATTTTGCAATGCTCTTAGAATGATTTTTTTTTTTTCAAAAGATTTCGGGTTTGAAAATTAATTCTCAGAAGTCTAGTCTTGCTGCAATTAATTTGGTAGATGTGGAATTAGAGCTTTTGGCTAACTCAACTAATTGCAAAGTGGTTGCCCTTGGGATCTAATTGTAGACAAAAAGGATTTTTAGGGGCTGGTCATTGAAAAGATTTCAAAAAAGATTGATGGATGGTAGAAATCATCTTTCTCCTAGGGAGGTAGAATCAATATTGTCAACTCATGCTTAAGAAATATTCCACTTTACTTTATTTTCTTTTTTTGTCACTCCAAAATCCATTACTAAAATTTTTAGAGAAGATGAAGAATTTTCTTTAGGAGGGAGATAGAGAGGTGAAAAGGAATTCTAGTGAAGTCGGAGATAGTGAGACTGTCGTTTCATCAAGAAGGTCTGAGTAGGGGATTTGAAGGTTAAAAATTCGGCATTACTTCGTAAGTGGCTTTGGAGATTTCTTCATGAACCAGATCTTCTTTGGCATCGAGTCATCAGAAGCATCTTTGGATCTCCAATATCTCTATGGGATGTATGCGCTAATCCAAGTTCTTTATATTTCAATCCTCAAAAGTCAATTTCTCAAGTATCTCCAATTTGTTTTACGTTTATTCGACTCAAAGCGGGGAGGGGCAATTTGATTAAATTTGGGGAAGATGTTTGGATAAGTACAACCCTTCAAAACCCTTTTTCTAAGACTATAGCAATTATCCACTAAACATGATGTTCCTATTTGTAATTTGTATTCTTGTAGGGAGGGAGATATTCAAGTGGCATGGTTTTTTTTTTTCTTTAATCCTCATCCTTTAGAATGAGACCTTCAATTCGTTGTTGATTTGCTATCCATTCTTCAAAATACCCATCTAAAAATTCGAATTCTAGGTATTGGTGTTCAGATACATCTACAAGATTTTCTTGTGCTTCTTTCACTCATGCTTAGTATCACTTTCTTCCTCATTAAATCAACGTTTTGAAACTAACTTTATTTGAAATCGAAAGTTCCCTGTAAGATTAGAGCTTTTGTGTGGTTGGTGGTTTTAGGGAACCTCGACATTATGGAGAATTTCAAAATTAAAAGAGCTGGCAAAGTGTTGAATCATGTGTTATGTGCTTGAAAGATGGAAAGGATAATGATCATCTCTTTTTGTATTGTAGTTTAACGAGAAAATATAGGGCATACTCTTATGATAAGTGGAGATCTTTGGGTAGGTCCAAGGGATTGGGGATTTTCTATTCTTTTGATCACTGAGGCTTTGGAAATAAGAGGGAGCTGAAAAGTTTGTGGAGATGTTGCTGGACTTGCTGCTATGCAATTCTTAGACCAATTTGGTTGGAGAGGAATAGACGAATTTTGAACGATGGGTTCTTATTGTTGGAAATTATATTGGAGAAAGCAATTCTTTGGTCTTTTTGACCATGCTACTCTAAATGATCTTTGTAAAAGTAATTGGGAGACTGTGATGTATATTTTAGATGATCTCATTTGGGATTTCTCATCCCTAATCTGTACTTTTGACAGTTTCCCATTAACTTTCTTTACCAAAGAAACAATCACTAAAAAAATTAGTAGTGACAACCTGGTCCAAAAGCAGCTCCATCAGTAGGTGTTCTTCTGGCATTTACTCTTGGTCCATAAAGGGGTTGTGATCAATCAATGACAGGTAAGTAATACTTCATCACATTTGTAATTTTTTGATAGTGAGTATTATTTTGCTATTCATTGCTCATCCCAAGCCCAAACAAGGAGGAGAGTTGTGTTACATTTGTGAAAACAGCAGAAAACAGAAAACCTCATCAGGTCCCTAAGCTAACCCTATCAATTAATCAGCTCCATTTGGGGATGAAGACTTAGAAGGAGAATGCAGTCAACTGGCAATGGGGGTATGTTAAGAATGAGAAATAATTTTGCTCGAGTTTTGTTGGTAAAAACATTAGCAAAAGAGATAAAAGAGGTGAAGGAAGAATAAGGCTATAAAGAATGGGAGAGTAGAGAGAGGCATCTAAAAATTGTTGTGTTTGTTGAGCTATTAGCTGATTTGGAAGAGATCTCCTCCTCAAAGCTGGGAAACTATCTTCACATACTGCATTTTAATATTAATCCTCTGTTATCTTCATCTTTAAATCTCAATAGCTGATATCCCTGTTATGAACAGCCAATACAACGCAAAGCCCATGTTTGGCTATTTCTCCAAATACATTCTCCCTCCGTCCTTCTAAATTTGCCCCACATCTATTTTAGTCTGTCCCAATGAGTTTCACCCATTACTATTTTGGGATATGACCTCACCACTCTAACACACCTATACTTTCTATTTCCCCTCTCTTAGTTCCTCCCCTTAACTCACAAAAGGATAAAAAAAAAAAAACTAACTCACCCAACCCAATTCCTTAAACTCCATGCCATCCCCCCACAGTGCAAAACCAAGAGGACAAAGGACTATATGCTTTGCTAAGTTAACAGTGAGTCTCAGTCATATGTATTTCTTTATTGTGACAAAACAAGTTAACAGGGATTGAGGGTGCTTTCTTTGCATAAATAAGGGTCGGTCAGTTAAATGTTTTGGATTGGGGGAAGATTCACGTTTTCATATGACGTGGTGCAAAGTTTTCATGGCAATTAAGTGGCATGTCATAAGGATGCAAAACAGCTCCTGTGTTTGATCTATAATTTTCTTCAGTTGAGAAGACAGCTTGTCCTCATTTTCTGCTCTCTTTCTTCAGAGAAAAATTATTTTCTAATTAAAACAAAGGAAATAAAAAACGTAAAATAAAAATAAAAGTGAAGGAATCATGACACAAGATGCAGCAAATGCTTAAGTCATTCCATCAAGACACAACTGGAAGGTGTAAAAGGAATTGGACAGAACTCTCCTTAGCTCCTAAACATTCACTCAAAGTATGTTTGCCTTCACATTTCCTACGCATGTTCTCCATAAATAATAGGTACCCAAGACCACTATGTGCATAACAGGAAATAAAAAAATTTTGTTAGAATCAAGGAAGCCTTTTTGTAAGATCCTGCTAAAATAACCTACGTAGCTAGTAAGGGTGCAAACATCTCAAGTGTGAATGAAAACCTTCTAAAGAAATCTGCAACTTACACTAAAATCCATCCCATGTCGTAGTAAGAATCCAAAATGCTAATATAAAATTGTCATGAGATTGGAAGACTAATCATAAGCCTGCAGGATTTTACCATTTTCATCAACATTTTTCAGTAATACTCCAAAGAAGCTACATGTGAGACTACGGCAATATGGGTATGACGATTACCTTTTGCCTGGTCAGCCAGAGTCGTGCTAACGTTCAATCTCTTATTCTCGAGTACGTTATGTGACCAAAGGAATGCTATCTCCAATAATTATGAATTTCTTGCCAATCACAAATAAGAATCTACTTCTAACCCTCCAGCTCATCTTTTCTAGGGAAAATTTGGGTTTCTGTACATGACCAATATGATCCTTGAGAAACCTTAAAACAATTATAGCCTTCCCTCCATAATATTAGCAATGTCGCCCAATCTCCAAATCATAATTTCTCGGAACCTTAGTATTAAAAGAGGCAAGGCGCAGAGAAAAGTGCGAGCTTTTCATAGGTGCAGTGCACTTTTTTACAGTTCAAAAGCCTATTTAAAAGGTAAAACAATGTGATTCATATAAGATTTGAATTAAAGATTCAAAACATTCGTTATCATTGCGCTACACCACTAATATAGTGTAAAATGGCCCACGACTGGGGTACATAAACCTATATTTTAAAGCATTCTATCTAATTGGCTTGTGATTGTGTTTAATTGTTATCATATTTTTATCAATGAAAAGAGAAGAGAAAAAAGATAAAGACCCCGAAAAAAGGGAAGAAGAAATGATGAAATGAGAAGAAAGAAGACAAAAATTCATAGAGGAATATTGAATTGAAAGAAGAAAAAGAGAAATTTTGAAAGAAAAGCCAACAAAAGTAGTCAAAAACTTGAAGAAAAGAAAAATTAAAAGAGTAGCAGTTAGAAATTGAAGACACCAGAAAATTCAACAAAATCAAAGTAAAGAAAAAAAGATAGGAATCTAGAAGGAAAAAGATGAAGAATCTACAAGAATGAGTATTAGAAAGACCGATAAGATTAGACCAGTAAACGGTTAGTCGGGAGGATATTGAGTCGGGTCTTGTCAAGTTTATTTTGACCCAATGGTTCAAGGGGTTTTTTAATTCTTATCATTAATGTTTTTCAAAAAAAAAAAAAAGCAAAATATACTTTTTCTTATCCTACTAATTGTCCCTTTTGAGATTTGACACTATTTGTCAATCACTATTAGTTTGTATTTTATTCTTAATCTATAAGTTAAAACAGGTCAAAACGGCCATGTTCGGTTTTAGTACAAGGCATAAAAAGTACAAGGCAGAAAAAAAAAAAGTTCGTGTTTTATATCTCGCTTAGTCCAGATTAGAAAAAAAAATCTTGAGCCTAGCTTTGAAGTGCGCTTTTTGAAACTAAGCATAATACAATGTAGAGTCTTAATGGCTAACCCATATAAGCTTGTGGAAATAATACTTTACAGAATAAAAATGCACAAAATAAGATGTGTCTTTCACACATAAAACGATACATAGATAAAAACAATTTACTTTGTTTTTGGTGAGCCAGGGATCTTTAGCCTATCATTAAGCAATTCTTTTTATGTCACTTGGATTGTATCGGTCCCATTCAGCATGGTTTAGGGTGCAGAATGCCTTTGATACTTTGCCTGCTCTAATCTAAAATCTAACCACCTAGGATGTAACAACAGAAAAGTCCAGGACATGCCTTCAAAATTGTACATTGTATAGCAAACAGTAACCAAGATAAAAGCATGCAACCCAAGAAAAATTTGTTTGATATTTGTGAAGCTCTTACTACAGGAATCCTTCTCTATCCTCACTTTGTTGGAAAATAAGAAAAAATAAAACCAACAAAAGCAAACTAGACGCTGTTAACTTCAGCAGAACAAATAACTTTGTACAAAGATACAAATTGCTCGTCAAGATGTGCACAGAAAGCATTCCATGTGTAGAGTAGTCAAATAGAATAAGGTTAAGAGGAAGACTTCGCCACAGGATCTCAGAAGGTAAGCAAAAATGAGAGAAACTAACTACAAATTATAAACATACCAACCTTTCCCTCCAAAGATTCCACCAAAGCGACAGCCTTGACAGATAGGGAACCATTCAAGCCTTTTGCCTAAGTTAAAACAATAAGCTTGATCATATACCAAATCTTAAAGGTAAATTTAATCTATATTTCCTAAATGTCAATCCAACATAAACTGAAATCCTTAAAGTCACATACAAGAGAATTCCTTTCACCAGAACTGAGTGAAACAGGCTCTACAATTTGGGAATCTTCCACTGCAATTCCATTCTTCAATTTGTTGTACACATCCTATATTCAAAAAACTTAACTTCTCATTAAAAAAGTAAAGCACCAGATGGTTTAAAGAACATAATGACAGCTTTCGGACAAAGCAGTACCAAGTTATACAAAAGCATGTCAGCAATTATGGATCCAGTAGTTCTTAGCAAATGTCTGTGTAATACAACCTGTAAAATATAACAAGGGAAAAATTCCATGACCTACACTAATGAAAAACATATGTTTTACAAAGTAAAATGTTGCTAAAATAAACTCACAAAGATCGTTTGATCATCTTCAAACAGGTCCAATGCTTTTTCATAAAGCTGCATGTTCATGTAAAGCTGGAAAAAAAAACCAAAAAGTTATGACGGCAAAAGAAGCAGAATCAGAATCAAATATACTAGAAATTAGCTAGCTCATATACTCAACAGATTAGTTTAAATAAGGTAATAAAACCCAAAAAAATCTCAATGCTCCAAAACAAACATACCAGCTTGGCTAACTATAATTATAGTTGAAGATTAGAGATTCTTTAAGATATTTTTCTAGCAAAATGGATAAGACAGTAAACCTCATCAAGCTTCTTTTGCAAGTTATCAAGGATGCATTTCATTCTATCTGAATTTTCAGCCAACATTGCCTTTCTTCTTTCATTCCATGAAGTGACCAACATAGGTCTCAAATGGTTAGCCAAGGGTTTAATGATTGTTTCATGATCATCCACACCTGCAGCACAAAAATACTATGTAAAAATTGAAGATAAGAAATTCATAAAAGATGACTATAAAGAGGACAAGGTATAAAGAAAACAAAGAGCTATTCAACAAACCTTGCTCTTCAAACTCAGGAACCAAAGTTAATATATTATTAATTATCCAATCCTCTGAAGGGACACTAACTCCATCCTCTTTCAGTCTTTTTGATTCTGAAATATGTGATGTTGAAGTGTCTTTTCCTTTTTTCTGATTCCTCTTAGATTTTGAGGGAACAGGCTCTTGACTAACGAGTTCACTTTCAATGGCAGAACTTCTAGTATTCCCTGTAGATTTACCTTTCTTTTTTCTAGAACCTTTCTCTATGCTTGGCCTATTTCCACTCTCATTAGTGGTTTCACTAAACTCTGATAACCTACTTGGAGCACTTCCACCTTTGCTTTCCTTCGTCAGATGCTTCTCATCACCTACTCCACTAGGAGAAGAAAAAGAAATGGATGTTTGCATCTCCTTGTCAAGTCGAGTAAAGACATCCTACACAACAGCACAAAAGATTTGCAAGCATTAAGTTTCACCTGTTTACAAAAGTTTAAAGTTGACATCTTAGGAAAATATCTATGTCCCAGTTATTGAGAGACATCCATGTCCCCAGACAAGTTTAATATTTATCAAGTCATCGACTCATTTCACACTAAAATTTTGCAAAATAATTCAATTTCCAGGATCCGTATCCCATACCTTGATGAAGCCATCACTCAGGACATAGGACTCTCCCACGATAAGCGCTTTGTTAGACTGAGAACCAAATGACACAAATATTATTAAAAGAAAACATATACGGAAGAATCTTAACTAAAACCATGAGATATCACCTTAAGTGCTGACTGTAAAGATGGGCACAAGGACAAAATCTTATATGCATCTTGTGAGCCACATAAAGAGGGCAGCACCATAAGAGAATCAATCCTGTAGCACTTCATTTATCAGACTTAAGTAAAAGGAAAGCACAATGGCATAAAAGTAAACACAAAGTAACCAATATATGTACTAATCTCCTTAATTTTCTGTAGTAAACAGGTTATAGTAACATGTTACAAACTTCCAACACTTCAGCAAAACTGCAAATCCACAATTAAACAGAGGCCTTGGAACAGGTAGCCAACCAACTTATCATGCTATAGAAAACTACAATGAACCAGTTTATGAAACCATAAAGATCTCAGCCATGAATTACAATAAACAAAAATCTTCAAAAACAAAGGTACATCAAACAGCCAGCTGTCTCAATTTCAGAAGCATATAGCAGCCAAGCACCCTCCCATTAGCCCAAATCACAAAAAAAATATCCAGTGCATATTGAGGCAATAATGTTTTATAACAAGTACTAAGAGTGAACCGGATTAAGGCTGCTCCTGAACTGGGGAAATGACCCTCCTCTGACTGTTTTTTAATGGCTAACGATACATGATGGTCTCTGATCTGAAGGAAACATTTATACCATAAAGACTGCATTTAATTAAAATAAAAGGAGCATTTTGACCAAAATTTTGTTTTCAATTGGATTTTAAACCATTTTCCTTTGCTGGCTTCTTTGGCAAGAGTTGGCAAGCAAAGAAAAAGGTACATGAGGCCTGAGGGAGAGAGGATGGTAAGAAAATGAAGAGGAAGCTGATAAATAGGGATGAAAATATGCTTTTCTTGCACAAATATATATTCACTGTCAGAATATTATTTTCAATCATCTACAAACCAGTTCTCGCAGCCAACCACAACTAGAGCCCAAGGCTTAGTTCTATCATAGCTTCATCTTGAGTCTTGACTCCTTGGGCCTCACTGCAACTTTCCAAGGAAAATAAGAAATGGTAATGGTACTTAAAGAGTGGGTGCTTCAAGCAGAAACTATCATATGGATTAATAAAGGAAAAAACATCTGACTCATAATGCATGAGCAGACAAAACTTTTGAGTCTTGACATATGCCAGCTTAAGTACGCAGGCTGTATAAAGAAGGCTTTCCATCTCGTCAAATCCAATAAGTCATAAGTGTCTATAGGAATTTATTGGAATACAAAGTCGCTCACAAGAGTTAGGGCTATGTTTAAGCATTAAGCATTTTCCCAAAGTAGATTTACTAAACATTTGATAACATTGACTGGCTTGTGATTTGTTATGAATTCTCAACTTCTTACCATTTTAATAGCGCAGTTAAGACTTCTACGCAAACAAACTGTTCGATAAAATTATGACTTCAAATTCCTGCATGCTAATAGAAGTTACCAAATAAAAATTCAGAATTCAGATAGGCTCAAGAATTTGGCTTATATCCGTAAAAGAAGCATGATAATCATCATTAAGTTGGAACAAAACATAATATGCCTTTCCAAAAATTTGATATACTCCTCACTTAAATATTACTGTAACTGTCAAACAAGTAAATAGTAATAAAAGTTGCGCAAATTACAATGATCAACCAGCTAAAAGAACAATTCAAGTGGTCAAGCTATTTAAGATGTGAGCAAATTGAAAAAAATCAACAAAATGATAAACTCAGTAGTGATGCATACTTCAAAAAAAATAGACCCTCACCAGCTATTTCGTTCAATAGCATCCTCCACAGCTGCATCTAACATCTCAATCATTGAGGGATGAATAAACATGGTAACCAAAGGAATACCTTCTGGATACCTGGACTATTAGAGAGTAATTCACAAGAGGGATTAGGTTATGAAAGAAGCAAACATTAACATAATTCTCAACTCGAAGATTGGGTAGCAGTTTACCTGTAAGTACTGCAAAGGCTGGGGTAATCCTAATTTATGAAGAGATTCATAGCTTATGAAGGAATTCTGCCAAAGAATATACAAACAAACATGAGAATTACAGATTGTAATGTGAACTAATATTGCACCATCCACAACAATAACAAAGCCCTAATTCCAACAATATTGGGCCATCAGCCGTTGAAAAAAAAATTGTTAAAGATAAATCACTTTAGTGACACAGGCAGAATGCAATGTTGTATGAAATACATCACTTTGACAGTTCAAAACTTTTGAAAATAATTAATGGCAATGAACCAAATAAATGACCACGACTAGTAGGTAAGGTTTGGCCACACTGAGAAGAATTTTCTTTGGTTGAAATATTCCAAATTTTCCACTCTTCTTTTCTATTTTATATTCAAGCAATCAAGATAATACAATCTTCATGAGAAACTGAATGATTCATCCTAAACTTTGCCATATGTAAGAAAATAAGCTATCAAACTCTAAGATTAAAACTAATCCTTGGTAAAATCCAAAAATCAAATAAGTCCTTAAATGCTAACTCTTGATTGCTGACAGCTAGCTCCATGTGAGGTAGCTCAAAGCCGCTTTTATTCTTTTACCTTAGGGAAAGAAAATTCTGCAGAGATCTCCAAATAAAGTTAGTTCATAGCAAGATTCTTGCACTTTCACTATAGGCATAAAGGAATGATGAATACTCAAAGGATTTTATCCTACTAACGTGGAAAACATGCAACGAAATTCTAATAGAACGGTATTTTTATAAAGCCTTTTTGGCCGAAAGATATTTCACCAACTACAAACATAACCATACACTTCTATTAATGCAAGATTAGAAGTCAACTTAATTCAGTGTTATGTGAAAAGGTAGTAAACCTACCTTAAAATGATGCATAGGAAGCAATATATGACAAATGAATTCAAAACAAACCCTCTCACAATCGACGGTTCAAATCCAATCTGTGTTTGTGATTTTCAGCTGGTCATAGCTGTTAAACATTTTTCAAGGATTTTGAGCACATATGTAGACAGTAATATTTTTTTTTTCTGATATCCTGCACCTTGCAAAACCCCTGCTTTCGAATTATAATTCTGTGTACATTCATACTCATCAATACATGCAAGGTACGGCATTAGCTGAAATGTGGAATTGTGGAGAGGATATACCAAAACAAGGATGAATGGGTCAGGAAACCTTACCAAAAGATGAAACTGTACAATGTGCAAAAGCTACCAGTTGTGTAGATACACATACACACATACAAACACCCAACTTTTACATTACCTTTGAGCATGGAACTACTCCTGAATCTCACTAAAAAAAGTGCTACAATCCTCTGCTTTTTAAACGGAAATGACATGTGATAAACTGATAAATCTTGATCTCGTAATAAAAATGACGCATTACTTGTCATAACTTGTATGTAGTTACATTCATTTACCGATCCTTCAATTGTCGTTATTTTTGCACATATTACATTTTTAAAACGTACTATATTTTGGCCAAACTCATGGTAGCCAATAGTACAATAGCACTTGATTACTTCTCTAACAAAAATAGAAACCAATTCCATTCTCATACCCACTTCATTTTTAAAACGTACTATATTCTTTTCAACATGGTACATAAGCAAAAGACAGCCATGCAACATTTGCATGTGCAAATGCAAAAACAATGTCACATAAACATGCAAAAAGGCAACAGTGATAACATTCTTGTCATGGCATTAATTATCATTTAGGTACTGTTTACGCACATTAACATGTGGATGTGGATGGGGGACAAATTCATATAGGTAACTTCCATGACTTTCATACCTGTGAAAGAAAAGAATCCACAAATTCTTTCTGAGCAGAAGCAAAAACCTGGAATCAAAAACATG
Organism: Amaranthus tricolor; assembly: GCF_026212465.1. NCBI lineage: Eukaryota > Viridiplantae > Streptophyta > Magnoliopsida > Caryophyllales > Amaranthaceae > Amaranthus > Amaranthus tricolor. Next base: position 18,568,343 of record NC_080051.1, on the reverse strand, counting down.
ACAACTTCAATCAAGACAGTAATATCATTAAAGTAACCCACACAAGACCAAAGAGGCATGAGCGTTAATTTGGAGAAAAAAATTTCCTCAGTAAAAAAACATAATACAGATATAAGTAAATGGAAAAGATGATCCTACAGCAGGTGTCCAATGAACCCCAGCACGAAGCGAACCAAGAATTTCCATCTCCTTCGCCAATCCATTGAACAATGTCTGGAAAAATGAATTGTCCACAGCCACACCAGTAGCCCCTTCCATTCCCTGGAGTAACTGCTGCAAAGAGCTCCACAAGGCTGACAAATTCATTGGAACTGTAATACCCCTAGCGGCACCACGAACCATTGCATTTACACGTGCAACATAAGCAGGGGTATACAGTTGTCCACCCTCAAGTCTACCTTTTATCTACACAGTGAATACAGATGGACAGAAACCCACGTCAAAACTTATATTACTAGAATATGAAACAAAAGATGGAATTGTTGACTTTTGTCATATTTCAAGGAATCATCATACCAAATTCCCAAGTCGTGACTCTAATACTGAAGATATTAGCTCTGAACCCACTTGCAACTGAGCAGCAAGCTCAGCCACAGCAATCTGACTGCATTCCTGAAGTCTCTCATTGATTTCTTCAGCCACAGTATCCCAATAAGAATTTGAAATTATTTCCCCTTGAACTAACATAAGCTCAGGATCACCAGATACTACAGCTTGAGCTTGTCTCTCAACATGATATAAATCAACACCAATATTGTACGCAAGATCAATCAACGACGCACGCCCTAGCCTATTTACCTCGGCTAATATCTCAAACCGTAGCTGTTCCTGTTGTATATACAAATCATATCATGAAATTATTTTAGCAAACAAAATACATCAAGAAAATCCTATCTCATTAGTGTGCTCACAAGTTGCGAAAGTAAACCAATAACATTAATGTATGTATGAATACCCATTTATATATGGTAAAGTCTCTTATTTAAGCAAGATAGCAATAAAAGTCACAACAAACAGAAAATATAATATGCCAACTAAAACAAAACAATCGGAAACAATTACTTTGTCATTGCAAGGCTATATTTGCATCCACTACATCTCCTATCACACCATTAGAAATATAATCTAGAAAAATCTATGAAATAAATAATTAACGTATACTAGAAATATCTAGCAACTAGATATTAGTAAGGTAGAATAAGAGGAAGTCTAAGAAATATCTAGAATGGCATATGTACATGAAGAATCCAGAAAAATGGAGAACTAATTCACCAGCATAGCCTAACTATAACAACTTGATTTATCCTTTGTGATGTAAGAACTAAGAACTAAAAACCAATCATGCAAAAAAACAAGCATTATAGAAGATAAGAAGCAGCTTTACATTTCTTACTCCTCTTATTACTACCATTGACTTAAACAACAGCCAAATTTTCTACAGTACACACACCACAAAGGTAGGAGCAACTATATTGAAGTGGATGACAATTGAAAGCACTTCGTAACTTCTAAATTTTAAATCTTTATTTCACTCATGTAAAATAGAATTGATAATCCACCATTCTTTTTTTGTCATAGTAATGAGCTAATGGCTCAATAAAATGCCTCATTACGGATGTATTTCTGAGACCAATTTTAAGTCCAATCATTTTATTTTAGTTTAGTTCCAATAAGTTATATCTATCGGTTTCAGTCTTGCACTCCCATATTTTCACTTCTATAAGTTCCAATAGGTCCAATTCCATCAATTCTAATACCTTAGTTCAATTCAGCCCTAATACGTCTGGGACAACAGGTCTTAAACGGTTGGCTAGGCCAGCATACATTCATATTGCATAGCTTAAATGTGAAATAACAATTTATAAACCATCATCATCATTAAACTAATCAAATCAATAACACAAATGCTGGCAACAACAATGAATATTCAAAATCAACGATTTGTATCATCGAACGAAAACACAACTAGAATTAACAAAAAAATGTCAACATCAAAACCCTAAACCTCTAATTCGATCACATAAAATTGAGAAGAAGTAAAAAAAAAAAAAAAAAAAAAAAAAAATCGAACTTAGAAATCCCTGAAAAAAGAGAATCTTAAAAATTGAGGGAAAAAAGTATTACAGGTGTGATGTATTCTTTGCCGGAAACAGTATGGAGGAGATCAAAATCGATGATTTGAAGTTCGTGAAGTTTCTGAACCAATTCAACGACATTTCTTTCAGATAATCGAATACTAGATTTAGCTTGTTGAGCGAACTCGAATTGTCTCTGCAGTTCCAGTAATTCTTCGTCCATGGCGGCAATGAAAGAATTATGTTCTTCAATCCGCCAACTATGGAGTTGTTTTCTGTTTTCTTCCCGGCTTCCACAAAATGAAAAAGTTTTTTTTTTTTTTTTTTTTTTTTTTGTTTTTTTAAGTTCTCACTTCTTTCTGAATATTCCTTTATTAGAGTGTAGGATATGTACGAGGTGATTGAAATATGAGAAGATGTAAATCATGTGAGAAGATCTATTATGAAAGCAATATATGTAAAAAAAAAAAAAATACTATTTATAATTTTAATTTTGGATTATTTTTTAAAAGTCTAACTTTTATCGTTAGTTTTCTGTCAGCAAATTCTTTTATTTTCTAATAATTCAATTTTTGCCCTGACAGCAAATAAGGGCAAAAATTGGTTTATTAAAAGATAATCCAAAGTTAAGATTATTTACAGCGGATGAGTGAAAAGTTGAATTATTAATATTAATTTTTTCAAATAGAAATTTATATTGTTTTTAGTGATCCGAAAAGACATACGATAAGGTTAACGTGCATTGGTGGAGAATGACAAAGAAGGGTGTTCCCTGTAAAAACAATAATATAGTGCAAGATAGCTATCCGAAGTGAATGCAAATTACAAATTGCATCCGCTAAGGTTTGAACCTAAGCCCCTTTGTTAGTAGTAGTCTAAAATGAGATGACTCAATCGTTCCAAGGAGACATGTCTTGCAGCAGACTGCAGATAGGTTACATAAAAAGACACTTACGTGGTTTTTATAAATCCAAAAAAGACATACAATAAGGTTGAAGTGCTTTAGTGGAGAATGACAAAGAAGGGTATTTCATGTAAAAATATTAATATAGTGCAAGATGTGTATCCAAAAATAAACCAAAATTACAAATTACATCCACAAAGGTTTGTCTCTAAACCCTTTTCTTTTTGCAACAGTTCTAAATGAAATAACTCGATTGTTGCAAGTAGACATGCCTTGGAGCAAGTAGTTTCCTGGCGATATTGTATTGGTAAATTAGACTACATATAGGGTAAATGTTGAATTATAAGCCTAAAGCGATGAAAACAAGAGTTGGAATTATAAGGATTTAAATTAAGTCAGAGTAAAGCGTAGTTGGAATCACTAGAATTTAAATATCACTTTAGCAAAAATAAGATAAGTAGAGACACTATAAAGTTTGAAGAGAAAGAAATCCCTCCAAATAGATGTTTCAAATACCTTGGGTCCATATTTTAAAATAATGAGGACTTCAAACAAGACTATGTGTGAGGGCAAAAATTGAGAGCGACTAAAGCAATATTACATGATCGAGGTGTGCTCCTAAAGTTGAAGGGCAATTATTATCAGACAATCATTTAATCAGGGCTACTATATGTGAAAGAGGGGTTGCTTGGACCCAACAATGGCAAAGAACAAACGTAGAAATTGATGAAAAACAGAATATAACAAAAGAGACAACAACACAACAAGTTTAATGAGGTATCTTGGATACCGCTCCCTCAAAAAATGTTTACTTTCATTAATAAATTCAACAATACAATAATGAATAAACTCTCATACTTGAGAACAACCTCTCAAGCATATATCTCACAATTGAGATCTCATAATACTAATACATAGAAGAACACTCTCAACTTTTTTACAATGTAATAGCCCTCTCACAATATGTTTATGTGTGTTGTGGTAATTTGATAGAATGATGTACCCTTATATAGAGGCTTATACATCATTCTAAAATCCCCACTTAACTCATCATCAATAGCACATTAACACCCAACATTTAACATAGCAATAAACTCTATACTAATGCATGACAATAAAACCATATTAAAGTTCACCATTATTCCTAGTTTAATTGCCCCTTAAATACACCATTAAGTGACACATTAACTCACCCATAAATTAGCAATTAATTATATATTTAATTGCCTTTTATTGCACCCTTAATGTTGCTCCCAACATAATATGTCTTCTTTTGAGTAATTGAGTCACTACCATCTCACAGATAATTTTGCATTTGTACTAACAATATGGATATGTTTACGCTGAATTGAGCTGTGTAAAGATTGTTGAAATAGTAAAAAAATATTAAAAGTTGAAATTTGGGGGACACAACAAGATGGCTAAGAAGATCAACAATGGCTTGAAAAGGATGAAATGAGAAAATATATAAAAGATGTAGACTTACAGTTTGAGATGTTAGGAAATCAAAATAAATAAAACCAACAAATTCACGTGGAAGGTCACTGGAAATTATCCATCAGTTCATTTAGCCGACCTTAATCTTTTGGGATTAAGGCAATAACATTATTGTTATTATAATAGTCCTCTATATTTTTATATGTAAAGATAAATTGATTAACATTGAAAAAAAAAATAGCACCTAAGCAACTACTTTCCTAGAATTAATATTGCAATACCACATTTGAAAAGCTTTAAATGTTTTAATAAATGTAAAGAACGGGTGTGTTTATATGTGTGCGTATGTACGTGTGCGTGTGCGCGTTTGTGTGTGAGAGAGAGATTCAATAAGAAGGGTGTTTAAAACGTTGGATTGTTGCTGAATGACTAGCTCGTTCAAGTCAGGATGCTGCTCATTCGAGCGGTCAGTATGCATCAGCTTCTGGCTGCATTCGTGCCTTTTCCACGCAATATCTTGGTCTCTACTTCATTCTAGCATATTCCAACAACTCTAATTAGTGTCCTATTTCCTTGATCACCAAGGCTAGTCTCATTACAATCATTCACATATTTGTCTCATGTGCTACACCAATTCATGGAATGCTCTTCACCAACTTAAAAATTGTATGTCCAAAACTTGTTACAACATGTTTTTGGGATGAAAAAAATTCTTCTAAATAGCATTGTCATGTAACACCATGACCAAGCGTTCCTCATGTTTTTGGAAAGCATAAGACTAAGATTTACTACTCCTTAATATTTGTGTTAAACCCGAATATTACACTACAACAAATACTATGCTAAAGCAGAAAAGAAGCAAAATTACGTTCTTCATTGGAAACTTTCTTTTTTCTTATCTCTATTTCATAACCACAATGGTGGTTTTGAATGATAATTTATAGACAACAGAAAAATCTGATGCACAAAAAGGTAACAAAATTTACATGTAAATGTTGATCATATATCAAGTTATTTTGTTAAGGATATACATTGGACTATGTAACTTGCATCAGTTAATTAGATTGCATACATCTTCTTAAACTTCTCAGCATTCAGAAGCTCTGAATCCGACATTGCGGAGACTGACCAAGACCGTGACCTGCTTTCTAGCGAGGATTTCCTAAGGCTCTTCAAGCTTCTCGCCTCTATTCGATGTTGTATTACCCAATAACACATGGTTCCTAAAGTTGTCACCATGATCGTCGTTCCTATGATCGTCACCCCAATCGCAAGCCATCTCTCTTTAGCTCCTACAACTATAAATGATAGAGCCAAAAACGAGACTGAGATCAGAACACACGCCAACCACATAAGCTTGTTTATGATCGCCATCATTTGCTTCTTCGCCTTGCTTTCGATGACTACCACAGAGGTTTGAACAACGACAACAGCAAGAGATATGAAAAGGGCAACTGAATCGAAAACAAAGAAGATTAAAAACGCAGCTTTTGGTGCAATATTTGCTTCTCCAAGAGAACTTCCTGGCGGAACATGATCAGGGTCGTCGACATACTGGCCTGGGACAGTAAAGATGGCAGCAAAAGCAACGGTTGCTATGAGCACTGCAACAACAGTGGTAGAGTTGATGGCATTGTTGAGGCCTTCGGTGTGCATCTTGTTGAGCCGTTTTGCAATGCCTTGGACATGTTTTCTTGTTTGTCGGGTGTGTTTTAGTTGATAATGGACTTCATGTTTAATGTCACTTACAGTCTGTTTCAGCTCACGGGCGTTATTGCTGGTTGCTTGGGGCTTGATGACTTTGGCACTCTGAACACCATGCTCCCGCAGTGTCTCTAAAATTTTTTGATGTCCCATTTTCTCAGCAGTGTCAAAGGCGGTTTCACCTGCCCTGTTGACGGCTGTGGTGTCTGTACCTTGTTCAGCTAACAATCTCGTTACAATCTGCATTATCGGGAATACGAATCAGATAGCAATCAAGCATGAGTTTTCATAATCAAATTGATAGTGTTTGTTCGACTTAGCTATACCGAACAGCTAGAAATGTTCAGTCACAAGTGAAAGAGTACTGAAAGCAGATTGGATTTCGGGTCATCAACCATCAGTCCCATCACAGGCCTATTCTGTAATGCTCGAAATCTCAGATCAATAAAGTCAATGTCTATGTTACTTAATCTCGAGATGTGGGATACTGGTACGTGTCAAAGTGTTGGATGCGTCTAATGTTCAATTTCACGCTTAAAATGAAGTGTCTAAGTGCCATATAATGTCCGAGCATCAAGGATCGGACACGGGTACGTGACGCAAAATAAAGTGTTCAATAACATAGGTCAATGTAATGCGACAAAATGTGTAACAGAGTTTCATAGGCAGCATGTGAGTAGTGAATCCAAGGCCAAGGTGCTAGAACCTATCATCATTTAGTTCTAAATGTCTAACATAAAGTTCAACGTGGAGAAAATCCTGATTGTAAGTTTCATTCTACTGAGTAATAATCATGTTATACTAATGACTTCTACCTCAGTGTCACATGATTCGCTAATTTCCTTGCGAATCACGAATCAAAAAGCGGATTATGGTCGATTTTAGGCTATTTCAGAACCATTTTGAGCGAATTGCGAATCCAAAAGGCGAACTAACTAGCGAATTATGTTTCATTGATCCAAGTATCAAACACAAATAAAGTTATTCCAACAAAAGATGCACATCTTTAACATAACTTGATTTGTTTGATGCAAGTTTTAGTATCAGATTGTTTCATTCATAGTTAAGACTTTTGAATAATGATTCCAATGCCAACGAGCTTAAAGAGCTATCATGATCTAGGTCTCAATTTTTCTTTGTCAAGGGTTCGAGTAACATAGACCTTCGTGACGAGCACAAGCACAAACATTATACATCAAAGTGAAGATCAAAAGTGAGATGGTAAACAGGAGAAACGCCGACCTGAAGCCTTCCCTTTCTTGTTGCTATATGCAACGCCGTATTGCCCTTACTATCAGTCATGTTGATCAAAGAAGGATCAGCCTTAAACAGCTCCTCAACCACTTCAAGATTCTGACCCTTCACTGCCATGTGAAGTGCCGTCTGTCCCTTCCTATCGGTCCTTGTAGTAATGCTAGGCTCTTTCCCTAAGAGAGCTTTCACTACAGCTACATGTCCATTCCTCGAAGCTGCATGTAAGGCCGTCTTACCATTACTTCGACCAATCGTGGCTAGCCCACATCCCGATTCCAAGAGGAAATTCACAACATCAGTGTGCCCTTGTGTTGCAGCAGTCTGCAAAGCTGTTGTGTTGGATGTATCATAGGTCATTGAAAGATCAGGATGTGCCTCCATCAGCACTTTCAATGTTTCTGTCACAAATTCACAGACAAATGTCAAAAACCGCTAAGAGAGTATAACATGTTATGGGGCCTCAACCATCGGCTTAAGCTTTTGGTTAAGTTGGTTCTTTGACATGGTATCAGAAGCCAGCTGACAAGAGGTCATTGGTTCAAATCTCAATTACAAGTGGAATATTAAGAGTCATGTTCTGCATTCACAGTTCTAGCCCAATAGGCTCTCGTGTGAGGGGGCGCGTTAGAGTATATAACATATTATGAGGCCTCAACCATCAACTTAAACTTTTGGTTGAGTTGGTTCTTTTACATAATATCAAAAGCCAGCTGACAAGAGGCCATTGATTTGAATCTCATCCGCCCCTTATTTAAAGTGGAATATGAAGCGCCCTGTGTTGCATCCACCCTTCTAGCCCAATGGACTCGTGTGAGGGAGCGTGTTAGAGTATATAAAATTTGACAGGGCCTCAACTATCAACTTAAGCTTTTGGTTAAACTGGTTCCTTGACATGGTATCAGAAGCCAACTGACAAGTGGCCATTGGTTTGAATCTCAACCAACCCTCAATTAAAGTTGAATATTAAGCCCTGCATCTACACTTGTAGCCAATGGGCTCTCATATGAGGGACGTGTCAGACTATATAGCATATTATGGATCAACCATCAGCTTAAGCATTCAAATACATTAGAAAAACATAACCTAACCCATAAGTATTCATCTTGCAAATTGAAAAACATACCCAAATCCCCTTGTTTTGCAGCAACATGGAAAGCATCATACCCATTTTTAGCTCTAATACTAGCAGAAACAGGGTCATAATACTTGATCATCTCCCTAACAACATCAACTTGCCCATATTCTGCAGCTGAATAAAGGGCTGTTTCACCTGCCTGATTCTGTTTTATCAACAATTCCTTTAATTCTTCTTCTTCTTCTGTGTTCTTCAATATCTCAATTACCTCATCTAAATTTCCAGATCTTGCAGCAGAATGAAGCTTGGTATCATCCCTTTTTCCAGTCAGTTGCTTTGTCATCTTTCTCTGTGGAGCTTTTGACTGTCCCTGGGTTTCTTGAAGTTCCATATTTATCAAATTTCCTTACACTTCACTCCAATTTACAATTTTTTTCACAAATTCATACTCCACCTCAAAAGCCCAGAATCCAGATCAAAAATTCCCTCCAGAAATTATCAGCATTTTTTATTAATATATAATCAAAACCTCTATTATTCACCAATCACCTGTTAACAGATAAAAAAAATTAGGAAAAAAATTAAGAACACTTTGATTATTCTACGGCATTTATGGTACCCAGAAAACAGGACCATGGATCCATTAAAAATGCAAAAAAAAAAAAAAAAAAAAAAAAAAAAAAAGCTAGTAAATTAAAAGATGGGTATTTAAAATTCAGAAATGGGTAACAATAAAATCAAAAAAAATAAAATAAAAAAAATTGCACAAAAACAGGAAACAGAGAGAGAACTTTACCTGAACATGAAGAAAGCAGCTAATTTTGCTCTCCTCCATCAAATGCCTTAATATAAGTAAATAAACAGAATAACCCTTTATTTTTAATCAAAGCAAAAACCATTCCTTAATGAAGGGTTTTTCTCCTAACTTGTATAGAGACATGATAGGAGGGAGGGACTAGGGGAGAAATCTTTATGGGTTGATTTTGCTGGGTGTGCTTTAAAAATTCAGGGTATTTTTACAGTTAAAAGAAAGGAAGAAGACAATAAGAAAGGAAATGGCACATGATCAGCAACAAAAACTTTATAATGGTATGTTGAAATAACGAAAAATAAGTTAACCAATAACCAATAATGATAAAGATGGAAACTTTATGTAAAGGTTAGATTGCTGGATTCAGAAATGGAGGAGGGAGAAATCGAAAGAGATTTAAGGCGCTAAAAGCTAAAAGAATCAATGGTGTGTGTGGTATAGAATATATAGTCTATACCATACGCTATTGATTCTTTTATCTATATTATAATTGAACTCGATCAATTCGATTTTAAAAAGTATTTACAATTTCTAATCCCTTTTAATATATTTGACTCGAAAACCGAGTTGTTGTTTATAGGTATTCAAAACAAATTTTATATTTATTCGATATTGTAACTGAGTCTAATTTAACTCGAATTCAAAATGAATTTAAAATTATATTAAAATTAATGTGAACATAAAATTCAATTTTACACCCACATAAAACTCATGACTTGAAATTAACCTCATAATCACCTATATAATGGCCAAATGACAAGACTACAACCACGCGCTGTTAACGTCACGTCATTGTTCATTGCATAATTGACATTCCACTATTCTACCATCAAATAATGTGTCTAATCCTTTGCCTTTCACTACCCACAAAGGCACAAACACATGGGACTAAATTATTGATAAAATTTATTTTAGTCATCCCTTCTTTTATAAATTTACTAAATTAGGTGGTGGAGAATCGAATTTTGTGTGAATTAGATTTATTTATTCCTCTTTTATATTTCCTACCTTTTAAAATACTTTAAATTTAAAACGTTTAACTTTTCACACAGTCTAATACACTGTTTTAATTCTTAATATTTCTAATTATGTATATTAAAAAATGGAAAATTCTACATAGTAACCCTGACATTTTTGGTTTTTCCATGTAGTACCCAAAACTTTTAAAAAATTCACGCGGTAACCCTAAGGTTTACCAAATTATTCCCCCATGACCTTTTTGCACATAAAACATTAGAAAAACGTCAGCAAACGTTAATTTCGAATCTTTAAAGCTGTTGTACGCCTATTTATGCGACTCGCCATTTCAAATGAATAGATATGATAAAAAGATAAAGGACACTCCCAATATCCCGCACAAGGCAGGGTCCGAGTGGGGGGTTTTCTTTTTCCTGAAAGATGCAGACAAACCATAGCCATTCCCCCAAGAAGGGAGTAAAGAGAGATGCGCGCAGTCGAGAAACCCCCAATTGATACCTGCGCCCAGTATGGGTCGAACCCCGAATCTTTTACTCATATGCAAATGCTCTATCCATTAAGCCACAAGCACTTTTGGTAATAGATATGATGATATTGATTCTCAAAAATTGTTGCAATTATCATGAGACTAAAAATTTATCTGTACCACATTACAAGTAACTAATAAATAGTAAACAACCCGGACATTTTAGGTACTATGAGCAAAAAATTAAATTTGAACCCTCAAGATACGAAATTAAGAAAATAAAGTTTTAAGAAAATAAAGAAAAAAATAGAAGAAAACAAGCATCAAAGTAAGTGTATTTTTTATATTAAATTAAATAAACTAATGAAACTTTATTTAGATTTGTCAATTTCATTCATTTGGAGTTAGCATATTTTTCATATAAAAATAACTACATATCATAGACCTATACAAAAATTTCTAATCAATCATCGTGATTTGTTAATCACCATAAAAAGACAAAAAAACAATAATTAAAAAAAAATAAAAAAAGATAAATTAAAATAACAAAACTCTTAATCTATCAAATCTTACAACATAAGACTAATTTATTAACCTCACAAATAACCATTATTTACTAAGATTTTCTCAAAACTAGTAAGTTCTACTTATAAATGTGAATACAAATCCAGTGACAGTAGTACCGTTACTGTCAGTCATTCTAACCACAGTACATAAAATCATCGAATTAAGATTTAAAAGTTGGATTTGTAAGAGTACCATTTGACAAATCAAAGGGCTGGCAGCTAAAGTACTCCACTAATCAACTCCTACACAAGTTGATCTTTTGTGGGAGTATTGGAAGTACTCAACCATGATAAATTTATTCATTTTTTAAATATATTTCATGATATTTTTTTGACTTTTGAAGGTAATATTTTGTCATCCGATCAAATTGAAGTACATCATAAGAGTTTTTAGGCTTATGCATAAGGCATAATAAATAAACACAATAATAAATTATATTTTTACATTACGAAAAATTAACCCCAAGTATTAACTGAGATGAAAATCAATCAAAGTAACAAAAACTGATACAAAACATATTTTGTGAAAAAGTAAAATAATTGTATAAATGAGATAAAAATATAAGTTAGATATAAAGGTTAGATTTTAAATATGTAAGTTAAATAGGCTATTTCTATGGGAAAAAGAAGCATTTTATTAATACATATATCTATACTATACACTCATGCAGTCGAATCACGTGGTTTGCTCACATTTAGACCGTATCTAAAATTATCTAAGAGATCCCAAGGAAGTCTTTTAGTAAAAATATAGACAATCTTATATTATGTTTAACTTTTTCACGAATGAAGTGAATATAAAGCTGAATGTGTGTTAGTGCGCTGATGATAAACTTGATTGTCAGATAAATATATAGCACTTTAGTAACAAATTATCGAACATGATTTAGAGACAACATTAGTTACACCGGCCTCTATATTCAACTTCAATACAAGACTTTGATGAAATGGGTTGTTTTTTGGAAGACCAAAGTTAAAATTATATCACAAAAAATACACATAACCTAAAGTACGGCATCTTTTCCAGTCCGCATCTATAAAGGCTAATAATGAAGTAAGGGATGATTTTTATAGGTGTAAACCAAAATTAATAGTTCCTTTAATTATATGGGGTGAACCATAGCTAAATTAACTAACAAAACTTGAGATCACACATATATTAAACAATAATGAACCCTTCACTTAAAATAACTTTTATGATACATTAATCAGCTGATCTCTGAGAAAACAGTCCCATAGGAGGTCCGGCCTATTAAAACTTATTTAAAAATAGATGATAACTAATTTATTGTACGCTTACTTGGTAGGGTTTTAGAATACCTCAAGTAGACATTTATGATACATCAAGTAGGGGTTCAAAGTATGTTAAGTAAGCATTTGGTATACCTCAAGTAGGCATTTATGATACCTTAAGTAGGGGGTTTAATTGAGATACCTCAAGTAGATATGTAGGATAACTCAAGTAGACATTTAGGATATCTCAAGTGGGTTACAAGATATCTCAAATAGACATTTAGGATACCTCAAGTAGGATTTTATGAGATCTTAAGTAGACATTTAAATTTGTGACCACTAATAGTCTATGTAGGAGTCAAACCTACATCTTCCACGCAATTGCATAGTGCTCTACCAATTAATCTTATAAACTTTATGATGCCAAATAACTAAACTCTATAAAAAAAATGATTAACAAGTCGCAAATGCAGTAGTAAAATATACTTTGGGACCTTAAACCCTACTTACGGTTATTAAACCCCTACTTGAGGTTCTCTAAACACCAACTTGGTATAATTTAAACCCCAACTTTGCATAGTGTAAACCTCTACTGGACACCTTGATATACTCTTAATCCATACTTTATAAACATTTTATCACTACTTGAGTTACCATAAACTCGTAGTTGAGGTACATCAAACCCATAATTAACACTCACTAAACCCCTACTTAAGTTACATTAAAACCCTACTTGATGTCCCCTAAATACCAGCTAGTTATACTCTAAACCACAACTTAGCATGGCATAAAATCCTATTGGATATGCTAAAAAAAACCCCTTTGCATGCTATAAAATCCCAACTTGAGGTATTCTAGTTACCTATTTGGTACATCCTAAATGCCTATTTGAGGAACCTTAAATCTTAACTTTGTAAGCACACAGAAAACAAACCACATACACAACTCTAAAACCCTACTTGAGATTCCTAAATGTCTACATTAGGTATCCTAAAACCCTACTTGAGGTATATTAAATGTCTACTTGAGGTATCTCAAAACCTTACATGAAGTATTCTAAATGCCTACTTAAGATATACTAAATGCCTACTTGCAATATTGTAAATCCCTACCTAACGTATCCTAAATGCCAACTTGAGATATCCTAAAACCCTACTAAATAAGCGTGCGATTACACTACATTTTTAGTATTTTTTTTAAAATATATAATGGGCGAGACAATTAGAGATGATCTCTCACACATTTTGTCAAATAATAATTCGTGTACATGATAGATATATGAATTCATCTAAATTTATAGTTTGCCTATAGAGTATGTATAAATTACAAGACAGATTGTGAAAGACCCACATGCATATTGCATGGCACTAATTAATCTAATCAACAGAGAATATACTTGATGGAATCCAAACTATAAAAACTAACCTTATGAGTGATCACCAATACTATGTTCACACACACACACATATATATATATATATATATATATATATATATATATATATATATATATATATATATATATATATATATATATATATATATATATATATATTATAGCGTCAATATTTATGGATTATCTCTTGTTAAATGTTATTGAAAAACGATAGATTTTCTTGGTCTTTTTAATTTGTTTCCTATATTTTTATTTTGTAAAGCTAAACGGCAATAATTAATTTGCTTAGAATAATTGAATAATGTCATGTGAAATGATGCTACATAATTGAGAATTGAGAGTATTGACCATAATTAATAATAGTAATCTCTATCCGATCCACGTCATAATTGATTCTATATTTTGATAAACAACTTGGTCATTCCTTCTTAATAATAAATGGTACATGGTAGTTTTGGACATATATACAACTAGATTAGCGTTTACCCGCAAAATTGAGAGTGGGATAGATAGTTATTCATATAAATTTCAAAGTAAGAGTTTGATAATAGGATCAAAAAATTCTCATTAGTGAAAAAAACTTATATGTTGCGATTTTATCTTCGTAATATGCTGCAGTTTTGACACGCAGCACTAGTAATAGTAGCATATGACACAATATTATATACTGCGGTTCAAAATATCACATCAACTATTTAAGATCGTCGTCGTCATCAATATCATGATGACTAGTGTATTTACTTATAAAACTATTATTAATGTGGAAAAAGGATAATGAAAGACGACATACTTTATCCTTAGTGAAAAAGGATGCAGCCAAAGAGACCTTTAAATTAAGAAAACTTGCAAACAAAAGAAAAATGCAAGATAAGACAAGTAGCAGGTAGAAACTAGCAACACAAGACAAGTAAAACGTAGAAACTAACAACAAAAGAAAAGTAAAAAAGCAAATAACATAAACTAATTAAAGAAACATAAATAACAAACAAAAACACACACAAGTAATAAACCTGGGAAAGATAACTGCCAATGCTTTAGGATACGAATTTGGCGTCTCCAGCTAGTATTATACCATGTCAAATCCTCAGAAAGGTGAAACTTGCTCAAGCTATTCCTAATATGCTTCTCATGTGTTGTTCGAGGCCTACCGCAACCTCTCCTACCATCATTCATGATTTCCCCATTTTTACAGGCGTGTTGGCGCTTTTTCTTTGTGCACAAATGCTCTTAATTTATTTTCACGGGTCTTTGCAAATATATTTGCAACCCCAATCGCTCTCTAGAAACATGATTCCTAATCTTAGCCATTTAGTGTGTCCACACATCCACCTTAACATCCGCATTTGTGCTACTTCAATCTATGCTCATATATCTTCTTATCTAATCAACACTCTATACCACACAATAAGTCGGGTTGAACGATAAATCGATAGAATTAACCTTTTAGTGTAGTTGGAAAGATCCCATCAGTACACAATGCTCTAGTGGATTTTGTCTATTTGAGCCATCTACCTTCAATTCAATGCATTACATGTTCATCATCTCTCCTTTACTCTAGATTACTGATCCTAAATAATCAAACTTGGTCATTTAAATGACAATATAATCTCCCTAGGTCACCTGAAATTCTCCCACTCGGTTTTCCCCATTAAAATTGCATTATACATATTCGGTAATCAAAGCGAAAAAATAGAAAGTCTACAAAGAAATACAACTCAAATTTCACCAAAACAATACTTTTTATAATTTTTTTAGGTAACATATTTATAGATACTGAAATATTAATTACGTTATAAGATTGTACGAAAAACAAATGCAATTTATTTAATGAAATTGAGGATATATTATGTATTACTTTAATGTACATATTGTTATCTTTAGTCGTTTTAGTACTACTATGATGCAAGTATGTGAAGTATATGCAATGATATTTCAAGTAATATAAGTATTATTATATAGGGCCGTTTCGTTTATTTTTGGGTCCCAAAGCAAAAGCTAAAAAGGGTTTCGAAAAAACTTAATGCGTGATGACTAATATAATACACTTTTTATTTTTTATTGGTAATATTTAAGCTACTTTATATAAAAAGCACTAAAAACTTATATTACTTAGAAAAAAATGTAAGTTATTAAATCTAATTCAAATTAATATCACTTATATAAATAAGAATAAGTTTTTTGAACCCTAAAAAATTCAGGGCCCTGTGCACTTTACCCTTACTAATTGACGGCCTTGCTACTATAGATTAAGAGAGATATATTCATTAATTAAATGGTTAAATAAATGATTATACATTATTATTAATTATTGCTTCTATTATCTATTACTAATCTCGAACCATGTAATTAGCATTTTCGTCCTTTTGTGTAGTAGTGGGTTGCTCGTGTACTATTAATTAAATAATTAGCAGCCTTCCTTTGATTGCGGTGATATAGCTTATACCTATTTACAAAATAACGTCAACAGACAATATAATGAAGTATAATAGCATGGAAGATATATGTTGGTCGAGTTAGTTTATTATTTATTTTGATACTTAATTGAATATTGACTCTATCTTAATTCTTGATTATTGATTAAAAAAATTATTCATTTTGATTCAGTTTGTTGGTTATATTTAAAAAAATTTATTGTTTGCAGAATAATTATTAATTATTAACATTGACTTATATTCTTTTAATACACGTGGCAGGTTTTCAGTTTCTTTTATGTTTTTTCATCAGTTGAGAGACTATTTCTGATTGTATTTTATTTTGATAAGGATATAATATATTCCTTCCAATTTAATTTAGTTGTTCCATTTGGTTTGGGCACAAATATTAAGAAAATGAGGGGACCACCTAAAATAGTATACTCATGTGTAATATTAGGTGTTTTTAATATTAAGAATGGGAGGGAACCACCTAAAATAGTAGACCTATGTGCAATATTGAGTTTTTTTAATATTAAGAAAATGAAAGGCCTATCTAAGTAATTTCTCAAATCAATTGACTAAAACAACTTTTTTAGAAGCTTTTTAGTTATGAAACTAAACTAACATGTATGACTTTGAAAATTTTAGTACCTTGATATTGATATATATAACAATTGACATCAGTAATTTATTAAGACTATTTTATTCATGATGCCTTTTCGACATAATAGTTGGAAGGCTCAATCATGTACTACATTCTACATAGACATGGACATAGTCATAAGTCATAGATGATGAAAATCAGAAAATGAATTTATTTAATTTTACTTTTTGTTGACTATGACCCTTGTTTTATCGCTTTTTGGTTAAATTGTGAATTTATTACAATACTCCCCCCTATTCACCTTAAGAGTCCCATTTGATTTTTCACGAATTTTAAGGAGAGTCAAAAGTGGAACCCTAAGGGTAGAAAAAAGAGTGATATTATGAGTTTTTAATGTAAGGAAGGAAAATTAATATGGGTAATGGAGGGTATAATTGAAAATAGGATAAAGCTACTAAGGGCATAAAAGTCAAAAATCCATATCAAAAATAGAAATGGGCAATTAAAATAACTTGACCATAAAAGAAAATGGGACACATAAGCTGAATAGGGGGAATATAAAAGTTACTTTATTGAATAATGAAAATCAAAATCATCAACAATAAGCTATGTTTAGCTCATGCTCTCCTTAATTTATACTATTATTACCATTTAAATTTAACTCACTTTTTTTATCCTATTTTATCAAATTTACTCTATTTATATTTTTGATTATTACCATTTTTTTTTTTATCCACAAATTCAAATTACTTTTTCATTTCATTTATATATTTTACTCACTGCAGCGTAAACTACCACTTTACCTTTTTTAATTTCCCTATCAATTGCTTTTGGGCAAAATTTATTAACCATATATATGGAGTTTGTATTTGGTCTAATTTTTTTCACGAAGATGTTAATGAACAAAAATCATTACTCAATTTTCACCATTTTTCATCTAAACTAATCTCACTAATATAATTTTGCACCTTTTTATTTTTTGGCATGTTACCACGTAATCTCCTTTTACTCTCACCTACGAACTTATACTTTTTTTCTATCTTAATAATTCATTTATATCATTCATTTCTTTTTTGAGAAACTTTTGTATGAACTTGGTCTACACTAAACTAGTATGGACCAAGTTTCATCACTCCTATTACTACTCTCTTTACTCTTTATAGTAATCAATGTGATACACATTGTAATTCAATGTTACCCTTCTTGTAAGACAAAGTTACCCTTTATTATATGAGTATTATCATTCCCCTATAATGTAATTGTTGTGAATGGACTATGATATTTGATGAAGAACAATAAACAAACTAATGCAAAGTAAACACACGAAAACAGAGCAAGCAACAACAATGGCTAAACACAAGAATATATGAGGTATCTAATGATACCACCCACTCAAACAAAGTATCTTATCATTAATATAAACTCATTTATACCAATGACTCACCTTAAAAAGTTTTAGAACAATCTCCCAAAGAAAAGATTGAACCTTTACTTCAATCTCTCACAAATATTCAAATACAAAGAGGAAGAACTCTTATGGTGTGAACCCTAATGTTCTCTCTTGTACATGCCTCTCCCTTTTCCCTAATAATGTTCTAAGACTTCTTATATAGCCTTAAAACATATTAGAATAATCTAGAACAAAAGGGCTTAAAGCCACAAAAAACCGGTACTAAAACAGAAACTGATGCGCGAAGAGGCTTGTTGCTTGCTCGGGTCGAGCTTTCTCACTCGCCTGGTCGAGCTTCCTCGCTCGCCTAGTCGAGCCACTGACTAGTAGCTGCTGTCTGTCTCCTCTTGCTTGGCTCGATTAAGCCACTCATGCTCGATGGGTAGAGCAGCCTTCAAGAGGTCCCAAACCTCATGCCTTGCCTTCACTAAGACACCCCAAATCATCACTATCAATCACTTCATTGATTGACCCAAAACATATGCTCTCATACTTCCTTGCACTCACCACTTCGCTCTCAAACGTGCAAGCCAAGGAGTACGCTACGAGGTGATCAGACTCACCTCCATCAAGGTGAGATTTGGTGCTTGATTCAACAGTGATTAACTTGTATTTGTTGTTTTTTGTTTAAAATTTTATCATATTAACAACAAATTTTGAAATTGATTTGTGGTTGTATAAAAATTATTATTTATTTTAAAGTTCGTAATGAAGGTGATCTCTATCTTGATTCAATATATGTTACCCTTCTAGTAAGATAAAGTTACCCTTTGTTGAGTATGGTGACTCTAACTAGTAGCACCATTGAATGGTGAAGAAGATGAATCAAAAGAAGGGTCGTGGAGGATCTGATGGCTGGTGCGCAGGGCGCGGAGTGCGTTTTGCTTTCAAGTCGCGGCTCGCGAAGTGACGGTAATTTCTCACGTGGAGTAGTTTCCTTTTTTCTTGGACCGGTTATTTGTGGATACTTGGAGCCCAAGTTTTCTTTTATTTTGGTTTTATTTTATATATATATGTACATATATATATATATATATATATATATATATATATATCACCTCTTATTAGGACTAGGGTTATTCACAAATTGAGAAAGATCACAAGATAGTCATTATTATTTGTGAGTGTTGTTGTAATTCATCTTATAAATTTTTTGCGATCATAGTGAAATTATTTGATCTCGGTGTTGGTGGACGTAGCTATCACATTGATAGTGAACCACATTACATCTCTTGTGTCATTGTCTTATTGTTTTGTTTGAATTTCTTTATTGTTTCATTATTGTTCATTGATCTTACTTCCGCTGTCGCACAATACCTTTTATGATATACAAAAGGAAAAATTACCCAAAATAATACAATCTTTCACCTTTTTCCCTACAATAAAACCATCTATTGATTAATCATAGATAATACCAACTTTAAAGTGAGTTTTCCACCAACATCTAAAATGACTTGCAACCTAAAAAAAAGGTCAACCCTCTACCCTCCCCACATCTCCCAACCTCCTTGCCCACCAGCTTCATCAGCTACCCGCTCCTCTTTCCTACTGTCGTCCCTCCGGCCAATAGAGAACTTGTAACTGCTTGTCAGCGTGTATTCTTCTCTAATGCAGGGGCAGAGCAAAACTTGACAAAATTTTATAAAGGTCCTGTGCAATTTTAAAAATTATGATATTTTTCTAACAATTTTGTATCTTTAAATGTCTAATATATACTAAATAATTTAAAATTAAAGTTCCTAATTTTTGGGGCCCTGTGCAGTCGAACATATTGAACATGCTTAGAACCTCCTATGCTCTAATGGTGAGGAATCAAAGGTTTGAACAACCACTAGCCAAAAAAGCCTATTTATAGCTGTTGAAAATACCTTTTTATAGTTATTATGAATGGCTATAGAAAATACTTCCAACAGCAATAAATCACTCAGGCTATAAATAGTCTTTCATGCTTTCTATAGCGTTTTATGAACTGCTATAAATTACTGCCACTGCTATAGGTTTTATAACTGTTATAAGGTAACCTTTTTATAGCTTATATTTATGCAATTACAACAGCTATAGATAACAGCTATAACTGTAAACGATGACGATTATTTTTTAATTCCATAACTTAACGATAATGAGCAACAACTATTGAAAGCAGAGTTGATTTCTATCAGTTCTCCCTCCTTTAATTACTTGTCATAACCATTATAAATTGATACCATAATGATCAGTCCATAAATAAACCAAAAAACCAAAATCATAATAAATATATCCAAAGTCTTGATTAAAATCAAATATCATACATTTCAAAATTCTTTGATAACTAATAATATTACATTTGTGACGAAATATAAAAATCTATCATAGGTAAGGCAACAAGTGGTTCACCCATTCAACTCTCACTTCATCTATTAGCTCCTTAGTATAAGTCGGATAAATATGTCCTGCATAATACTGTAAAAATGAAAAAAAAATGAATGTCATAAGTAAAACATAAATATAATAGGCTAGTCGTAATGTCATAATAAACGAATCAATATAAACAGCTACTATAATAATCCAAATTATTGAATATCAAATAAGTATTTTCATATAATATAACTTATCAGTCACTTCAACTAAAAAATACATTTATTCAATCACTAAAGCGAATTTCCATGTATGCAACCTAAGTACTTCATCATAATCTCAAATTGAAACGTGATTCACTAACAACGGATCGTTGAAGTCCATCGGATTATAAGAACACTAATTCAATCGATGATAGAACAATGTAAAACTAATTTACCTATAGACTTTAGCATTGATTTGCAAATAAACAGTTCAACCAAAAAAACAACAACATAACACAGAATTGATCAAAACAGAGCAAATTCCATTGAAATTCCTCAACAAACATCCACCAGTTTATACAAATACATCCCCAAATGACAATTACAACATCAATATTCAATAATCAAAAATCAATGCAAGAAAGTATAAGGAGCAGTAGAAATATAAACCAAAAGAGCAGAAGTAACAAGAATAACCAAAGCAGCAACAACATGTTCAGTAGATTTCCTACAACTCGACAATTCCATCTAATTTCAGTCACATTCACCATTGACAATATAAAAAACAAGCAACTCATTACACTTTCAACAGCAGAAACCAACATCCCAACTCTTATTACCTTTGTGTTGATATGAGCTCTTAATTCCAAAAGTAACAAGAATACGAAACCTATACATTACAACGTCGTACTTTCCAACTCAACCTATGCCAAGGTAAAAGTAAAGCAAAGCAAATCTTAAAAAAATACTTACAGTTTCTGGAATTTTGGTTTCTTTGTGGTCAATTATCTCTTTGTTGTATCTCATTACATAATAGCCACAATCAATATAGTTTGATTGGTTAGGACACTAGATCACAAATACAAAAACGCAAAAGAATAATTACGCTTTTAATCACAAGTATCATAAAAATTGATCATCTATTAATTAAATGCAAACCTGTATTTTTATCCATTTAGTGGTCCGTTTCATCTTTTTGCAAATCTCTTTTTGGCTTCGAAATAGGAGAAGTGCCCTAAAAAATAAAACTCATTAAAAAAAAATAAAACAACCATTTTCTCAAAATTAAAAGGCAACACTCGAGATAGCCATTCAATCTATCGGAAATTTTTGAAGGAGAATAACCTAATTCTTTTGAAATTTGAGTTTGGAACCTATCAATAAAGGTACGGTTGTGCTCTTCAATTCTCCACTTCTCACTCTTATGTGGGTATGGTTTTTTTAGATAATCCAAATGTAAATTCTCATATGGCCTAACTTTCGAACTATTATGCAATACACATAGATGAACTTGATTCACTATAGCACGAGGCATGGACAAAACCTTACATGCAGATATTCCCTTCCCTTCTAAGCCACCAGAATGCCTAGGTTTTGGAATCCCAATAGCATCAACATTAGCCAGGTACTTAATACAAAATTCCATGGATTCTTCAATTAGAGCTCGTTCAACTATGCAACCTTCTGGATGACTTTGATTGTTAACATACCCTTTTAAAATTTTCATATATCTCTCAATAGGGTACATATATCTTAAAAATGTTGGTCCACATAACTGTAACTCTCTTACTAAATGTACAACAAGATGAACCATAATATCGAAGAAGGAAGGCAGAAAATACATCTCCAACTGACATAAAAGTGATAATAATTTCATCTTGCAAATTTTTCAATTTCACCAGATCAATAACTTTGTTACATATCTCACTGAAAAACATGCAAAGTTTAGTGTTAGTATTTCGAACATGTTCCGACAAAATAGACCGAATAGCTACAGGAAGAAGATGTTCCATAAGAATATGATAGTCATGGGACTTCATGCGAATCAACTTTAAATCGGCCATTGACACACAACTGTTGATTTTTAAAGAATATCCCTTTGGAACTTTTACTCCAATTAAAAACTCACAAAATTTTCTTTTCTCTTTAGTAGACAATGTTTAACATGTTGTTGGTAGATATGTATTACCATTATCATTCTCAACTAGTTGTAACTCTGACCTAATATTCATGTCAACATAGTCTAATCTAAAATTAATTCCATCTTTTGTCTTCCCAGTTATGTGAAGCAAAGTACCAACAACACTTTCACAAACATTTTTTTCTATGTGCATTACATCAATAAAGTGTCTTATATACAAGTCTTTCCAATATGGAAGTTCAAAAAATATTGACCTCTTCTTGTACCCTCTAGTTGGAAGACTCTTCGCACAAAGTTTTCCGTGCGTTACTTTTAAACCTTCAACCCTTTCAAGTATTTGTTCCCCTGTTAATGGAATCGGAGCTTTCTCTATCTCAGCTTTGCCATCAAAAACTGTTTTCAATTTTCGATAATGATGATCGCCAGGTAAAAATCTGTGATGCCTTAAGAACACAACTTTTTTTGAATTTTTTAACCTCTTTGAGGCCGTTTCTTTATCACATATAGGGCATACCTCATGCCCTTTGACACTGTAACCCGAAAAATTCTCATAGACTGAAAAATCATTAATCGTGCCAAATAGATTGCTTTCAATTTAAAGTTCTCATTACGATGTGCATCAAACACTTCGATACTTGATTCCCACATCATCTTTTGATCTTCTATTAGTGGTGCTAGATAGATATCTATATCGTTCCCAGGTTGTCTTGGTCCGGATATTAACATTGAAAGCATTAGATACTTTCTTTTCATGCACAACTCCGGAGAAAGGTTATAGATGCATAATATAACAGGGCATGTACTGTGAGAAGAGCTTTGGTTTCCAAAAGGATTCATGCCATTTGATGCAAGGGCAAGGCATAAGTTCCTAGGTTCACATTTAAACTCAGTAAACTTATTATCAATTTTAATCCACTGTGGGGAATTAGCTGGATGTTTAAGTTTTCTATCCCTTTTTTTTTTCCTATCTACATGCCAAGTTAAGTTCTTTGCATCTTCTGCAACGCCATAAAGCCGCCTGAATCTTGGTATTATTGGAAAATACCACACAACTTTTGATGGAACATTTTCTTTCTGATATCGTGAAGCTTCACAAATTGGGCAACAATTTAGTGATGCATATTCCTTCCTATACAAAATGCAATCATTAGGACATGCATGTATTCTTTTACAACTCATTCCTATTGAGTTTAGCATTTGTTTGGCTTCATTTATGCGAGATGGAAGTACACTGTCATCTGGAAGCATGTCTTTAAAGGCCTCAAGTAAGACGTGAAACTCGAATCAGATATTAAGCCACGTGCCTTTATAGCATATAATCTTAATAATGCAGATAGTTTACTATATTTAGAACAACCTTTGTACAATGGTATATTTGCATCATTGCAGAGAGTTTGAAACATTTCCGGACAATCTTGTAAGTTTTCCCCAATAATTTGTGTCAATTCATCTAAATAGTCAACATTAAGGTTGTCCTTAAACATCACATCGTCAGAGTTATCTCGATCTTGTGAATCATCATTATATCTCTTATAAAGTCCCTCTGTAGTCTCTTTACCACTATGGTCAAGAGGTATACTATTAATACTTTCACCGTGTTTTATCCAAAATTCTCCTACATTTAACACAATTAAGCCAAAAAAGTATTTCATATATAATTCAAAAATAATCAATATGCTATTTCATTCATATGTCATGGTGTAATGTAAAAATTCACAATCAATTATGGTATATTACCTTAAATTTCAGTAGAACTTTTAATGATTGATCTTGAATTTCACATCCAGATGATATTGTTAATCTTGATTTGGTGAAAAGAGTTAATGAAATAAACGAGTATGTTTGTTTGTTGTTTCTTTAAATAAAGTAATTAAGCAAATAAAGACTCCGTACTAACGCGGTTTGAATGGCTATAAATAAGGGTTTTATTTTTAATGCGGTTTGAACGGCTATAATTCATATTCTTTTATAGCGTTTGAAAGAAACTACTATAGATCAAGCGCCAAATATAAGTGCTTTTCGCATAGTGAACCTTCTTCTTCTGAAAATCTTGCTCAGAAGGATTCTAAATTTGTAATAACCCTTTTAACTCCAATTATTGAGGATAGTAACAAATTGAGTTGTTGTAGCATAAACTTGAATATTGATTGAAGGGCAGTAAGACTTATGGAGGTTGGAGAATATGAATAAACAAATTAGAGAAGAGAAAGAATATATATGAATATCAAGAGTTGGCTCATCAACAACGCTACTATATATGCTAGAATTATATAACCAAATAATTAATAATGGATGTAGTAAACCTTTCAAGTTGGCTTTCATTAAATGTTATCACCCTCTAAATATCAAGCATCCATATTCATCTAAAACCCTTTGAAAAGTCATGATAGACCAAAAAAAAGCACAACTAGGCAGAAACATAAATAATAACATATAAACTAGATTTCAATTTTTCATTTAAAATATCACTGAGTTCAAAATGAAAAAAAAGAGGGGAAATGGTATAGATTTGGGGTAGGGGGTGGACTCGCAGGTCAGTGGAGGGGTGGGGGGAAGGTGGTGCCGGCGAAAGGGGTTGGGGCAGGGGTGGCTGACAGTAAAGGAAAGGGAGGGGTTGATTTTGTTGGAAGGGTTCGGGAGGGGGCTCTTTTAATTTTTTATTTTTTATTTTTTTGGCAAATTACCTATAATAGTAGGTTGCAAACAAGTCATGGATGTTGCTGGAAAACTCAATTATTCATGGTTAATCAATAATTGGTATTATTATAAGTAAAAAGTTGAAAGGTTTTATTATTTGGGGTAATTTTTCCTATACAAAATGTGTCTTTCTTGTAGGGTGTAACTAACGTAAAAACTTATACTTTTATATTATTTGATTTAGAATTCTACCACATGGATAATAAATTTGAAATTCATTAATTTGTATCATTACAAAATAATCATTTATTTTTAAGTTTACAATCACGGTATCGGTGACTATATTGTGATACATTGTTATCTCTTTTGTATAAAAAAGTTGCCCTTTATTATATATTTCAAAATAACTAAAAAAAATAAATTGAAAAAAAGGTCACGTAATGTAAAATGTAATAGTGTAATAGTGTAAGAGTATAAGAGTGAAATAGAGTTGAGTGTAAGAATATAAGAGCATAGTGAAGTGAACCGGAATATGAGAGCGGAAAGAAGTGGAAGAGTGAAATATAAGAGTTGGGTCAACACTAATATTATTCTCTAATCTAATTTTTATTTTGTGTTTATTTTTATTTATTTTTACAACCAGTGTAAAATGAGAATGACATAGATACTAAAGTAATTTCATTCACGCATATAAACTGCACACCTTACAATGCGAGTGGGGCAGAAGCTCTTGGCAAGGTGGGCCCTTATGATCAATATTCTGGGTTTTTCAAGAATTTGGTGGCAACCAACATGGGTCGCGAATCCGTTGGCTTTTTTCACATTATAATCTTGCATCAAACGGTATAATTCCATTGTAATTAAATCAGTTGATGATTTAGTTCTTAACGTTCTATAAATGTGATATAAAACGATAGTAATGAGAATGAAAATTAATGTAATTTTGGTTGAAAAATTTTGTAGCTACTTTAATGGCTATATTTGTTCAACTTTAATCATTTCATTTTTTTTATAAAATTCATTCCAATACATTATATTAGAAGATGTGGTATTAGGTAGTAATGAAAATTTATAAATAATTTTTTTTGTGATCAAAGTTTTATCACCATGAGAATGACATGGAATTTCTGATAAAATTTTACACTATAAATCATTTATATTACCACCATTTAGTACCACTAATAAAACGAACCGTAAATATTACGATTTATTAGAATGTTACATTGAGTTGAAATCTTATTGCAGTCCACTTCCAAAACCATCTTCATAGGGGTGTTATGTTTGAATGGTCCAATCTAATCGTAAAATTATGATATTTGATTATTAGGCAATATTAAAAATTAATAAAAAAAAATTTTATGATTAATTTTGCATTACTATGAATGACATATTACATTTTATGAAATATAAATCATTTTCGTTATCAATATTTATTATTAACAACCAAACGAACTGTTAAAATTTATCAGAAATTTAATTTTACCCAATACCTATCACTTTTATTCTCTATTTTGTTTTCATGTCTAATGATTAAGAACTACATGTTCTTATGGAAATTCAAAATGATCCCAATTCCGATGTATTTTAATTCTTACGCGTTTTGTATTCCTATAGAATTTGGACTCACATGAATTTACAATTTCAAAGTTGTAAAATATACTTCCAATTTTTTAGAAAAGAAAAATTAATATTCCTTCACACGTGCATTATTACCTATTATTCTCATACAAGAATAATTAAAAAAAAAAAAGCTAAAAATCTGACACAGCTAAACACTTCCCATTCTTAGTGGTAGTTTTTTGTTATTTGATACAACTCAATTTACCGGTAGTTTTTAAATTATAGTTATAGCTCAAGTTTATAACTGACAGCAGGACGTTTGATCTGATGAAATATATTATTTAATTTGAAATTATGTAAAAATCGTTAATTGAACTATGAAATTAATACTCTAGAAAGAAAAAAGTTAAATAAAGTATGCCATTTTATTAAATTTGTTTGCTAGGATTTTGTATACTAGAAATTGTTAAGGGCTTGTGTGTAGTAGAATATGTATGCCATTTTAATCTTAACATTTGCCACAGAGATTATTGATGCAAAACCTATTACTATGGAAATAAGAATTCAATGGCTTTCCAACAGTACGCACATGCCTAATACCGATAATCTAACAAGAAATAGAGGTAATTTAAAAATGCATAGTTTATCGCATGTCACAGATTCGACGAATCTTTGACTTTCACGTCTACCTTTTTTTTAAGAAAAAAAAGTTATTTTTGGTATGTTTTGCCGAGAAATAGATGACCTGACGGGTCGTTGAAGGTGAATATTAAAGGTCGTCAGTTAACTTAATTATTTAGGTTGTTTTATTTTATTTTGATTACTTATTACTATTAGGGAGTACCGATAAAACTCCTGGTTAGATATAATCATCTAGTTATCATCCTATCTTTTATGTTTTTACTACGTTATAGTTCTTTGTGAGAGTTTTAACCTAGAAGCTATTGTTATACATTTTTAGATCTTAAATTTGCAATTATGAGAATATTTCTAATCTAATAATTTTGATTATGTTTATTTCTGTAGTCTTATTTCTTTGTTCTGATTGGGTTTTTATCAAGTAAGGTTATTTTTTTTATTATTATCTTTAATTTCTTATTTATTAAATATTATAAATATTTTATTCACGTTTAATATCATTTAAGTTATTTATTAAAAATGTAGTTTTTAATGGTTGAATTAATATAATTTTATATAATGAATGATTGAGTGCAAAATCAAATGTCTTGAAAATTGGTTTATAATGTTGACGAATATGAAAGATCTAGTATTAAGGTTTGATATTGAGCTGTTTGTGCTCATTTAATGAATTGCTATTTCAGCTTTAAGTTTGTAACCAAATTATTTTATGAAAGTAAGTAATTAATTATAAAATTAATTTAATTGAACTCTTAAGGACTAAGGGGAAATCTTAATATTGTTAAATAATTATAATAGTTTTTTGAGCTAAAAATGGAGTGGTAACAAAATTTTGACTTTCATCATCAAAGTAAATAAAATTTTAACTTTCATCATAAAAGTACTTATTTACGAATTAAAACCTAATAACTCAATATTATTTTTCAAAAATGTCAAAATATTTTTTATTTTATTGTTTGAATGAAAATATCTTAAAACAAATAAAAATGTTGAGATGTGAAATGAAAGCTTCAAGAGGTTATCTAATTGAAAAATAATATGGAAACAATTAGGAAAGATGAATACAAGTGTTTATGAGGTATTTTGGATACCTCCCCCTCAAATATAGTTTTATTTATAAAGATTCAACAATATAGAATAAATAAACACTCCTCTATCTTGAGAACAACCTTCTCAAGATCACAAATACTAGAATAAAGAACACTCTCAAATTTCTTACAAAGTATTTGCCCTCACACAATATGTGTGTTTGTGATGTATCTTGTTCTTTGAATGATGTATCCTTATATAGGCAAGGAGTACATCATTTTAGAGCCACACATTAATCACCATTAGACGACACAATTAACATCAACAATAATCATCATAATAAGTATGACAATAAACTAAAATAAATATAGCATTAAACAAGGAGTTACACAACCTTTTAATGCCTTTCAAGTAGCAAAACTTACTAAAATAGAATCTTAGATAGGGCTGCTTGAAATAGCCCATGACCTACTCGAGCGAGCAGCCTCAATAGAATGCTATTGCCTGTAGACCTGACTTCTGCTCGGACGAGCACTATTCTGTAATAGCCCTCTCACAATTTAAATAAACACTCTTCTATCTTAACAATAACCCTCTCAAGATCATAAATACTAGAATAAAGAAGAACACTCTCAAGTTTCTTACAATATAATAGCCGTCTCACAATATGTGTGTTTGTGGTGTATCTTGTTTTATGAATGATGTTTCCTTTTATAGGAAAGGAGTACATCATTCTAGAACTACACATTAATCACAATTAAACTAAATAACTAACATTAATAATAATCATCACAATAAATATGACAATAAACAACAATAAACATAACATTCAACAAGGAGTTACACAATCTTTCACCCTTCAAGTAGAAAAATTGACCAAAATAGAATTCGAGGCAAGGCTATTCGAACGAGTCCATGGGACCTGCTCGAACAAGCAACCTCAACAGAATGCTATTGCCTGCTGACCTGACTTCTGCTCGGATGAACACTATTCTGCTCGAACAAGCAGACCCTCTATACAGCCCACCATTTGTTCTTCGAGTGTTGCCTTGTTCGACCAACCTCATTCCCATGCCTTGCCTCATTCAAGACATGGTTTCTCACCTTAATAGAGCCTCAAACGCTCCATGTTAAACACCTCATCAATCGTTCCAAACATATCCTCATCGTTTTTATCCAAAATACAAGTTAAGGCATGTTCGATCAAGTGTTCAAAGTCACGAGTTTGGACACTTACATTAACGAGATGAAAAAACAAAAGAGAATTATCTTCCTTTCAAATCTAGAGGAAAATGCTTTCAAAGAAATGGAAAATACTTTTCCTCTAATTTTTTTATATAGAATTCCTTGAAAAACCAAACAATAGAAAATAAGAAAAACAATAATCCACATAAAATTATGTCGGGATCAAACACCTTAAGTGAATAAAGTTTATTAAATAAAGAAAAAACATACAAATTAAAAAAATAATGTAAAACATTGTGAATAAACCAAAATGTCCATATATATAAAAAGAACATCATGGTGTGTGTATAAAAAGAACATTTTATACAAATATTTGGTATAAAATGACTAATATAATTAATCTTTTGCAATCCACAAAGTATTATATAAAAAATTATACTTAAAAACCTTTTTCACTTATTTAACATAATAAAATGGAGCATTAGCTATAAACTTTGGTTGAGGTTACAATTTTTGTTATGCTCATTTATGTCTTTTTAATTTTGCCTCATTTATTATTTTAGTCTATTTCACTGTATTAGTCCATCTACTTATAATATCCTACAAAATCTACAACTTAAATTTTTTTCTTACATTAAAATCTATTATTACCATAAAAGTACATAATCCCACCTATAATACCTCACTATTTTATCCACCCACTCACTTTTTTCATTCTTGTGCCATCCCCTTAGAACATGAAGAGCAATCTCATGGGACATTAAAGTATGTTATCTATCGGATTCGCTCTTACGTATGATTTTATTGAGAAGCCATATTAGGGAGGAACCCATTGAGAAGGGGTTGAAAATGAGAAGGGTAAGAAGGACTCTACACCCTTGATTTCACTAAAATAAAAAAAAATTTATGATCGCGATTGAGCCAAAAACTCATAATTGTAAAAGTAACTATGTTACACAGAAAGGTAACTATGACATAATTTTTAAAATGTTTTTAATTTATAATATAGTATCATTTTTTGTATATATAGTAACCAAACAAAATCAAACAAAAATCCTTATATATATATATATATATATATATATATATATATATATATATATATATATATATGTATATGTGTATATATATATATGTATATATGTATATATATATATATGTATATATGTATGTATATGTATATATGTATGTATATGTATATATATATATGTATATATGTATATATATGTGTATATATGTATATATATGTGTATATATGTATATATATGTATATATATATATATATGTGTATATATATATATGTGTGTATATATATATATATGTATATATATATGTATATGTATATATATGTATATCTATATGTATATATATATGTATATATATATATATGTATATATATATATATGTATATATATATATATGTATATATATATATATATATATATATATATATATATATATATATATATATATATATATATATATATATATATATATATATATATACTCCCTTCGTTTTTTTAAAGGTCCCAATTTGCTTTTTGAGTACTATTCATCAATCATTCTTAATTCAATTAGAGATATTAAAAATTGCATTAATGCATTGACAAATGTGTAAAAAGCAAGTGAAATATTTAAAGTGAAATGGAGGAAATATACTTCCTCTAGTTTTTATTAATTGTTACAAATAGTAATATTTCTTCTCACAAAATATCACTATGTAATATCACTATCTGTAACAATTAATAAAAACCACAAAATAAAGTGGCACAAGTATCTAGGCAGTTGTTGAATATTGACTTTGAAAACTTGAAAAACAGTCTCACTGATTAACAAAAGGTTTATCTACTTTGGATCATTAGATACTTATGGTCAAACAACGATTAGGTATCTCAGTGGGGCCCATTCACACGAAAGGTACTACTCCTACTTTCTGCATTTCTAATGGTTAACAGAATATCTTTCAAATTTCAATCACGTAGAGAACAACAGAACAATTAGGCAACTTCTAGAAGAGTAGAAGTACTTGTTAATTTAATAACATTATTTGATTAGATGCTTTACTCATTTCAATCACTCTATTATTATCATAATCCTAATTAATTAAATGCATTTTATTTTTCATGTCAACTAACAAATCATCGTTTTTGATTGTTTTATCTATTCTCTCTACATTTTTAAGAGATTGCAACACCCACGAATAATACAAGTATTAAGAAAGTGTTAGAAACCGTTAAAATTGTGTGGTTAGTATTGATAGTGAGAGAAAATGAAAGAATGTGTAAAGAAAGGGGTGAGAACACTATCTAAAATAGAAATATAGACAACACATATAGGACGACAATTATCGCGTTAAATTATATTAATGTCGCCTATACTATAGGCCACACTTTTTGAAGTATGGGCAATAAAATAATGTGACACCCAATATGATTTTTTTTTTCCAGTATAAACTGAAAGTATAGAATTTCATAGAGACATATGAAATAGAAATTTATTTTGACTTCTTATATTTTACTCCTATTCCATTATCATTTTCCTTTTGTTTTTCCGCACATGTAAATTCACTTATATAAATATCTCTAATTGGCAAAACTAAAAGTTATAAAAAATAAATGTAAATAAATTTGTATTGAGATTAATTATAAAGATGTTAATCAATTATATTTTCAACTTAATTATAAATTAGAATAAAATATAAACTAAAAATAATTAAAAAGATGACAATGGAAGAGAGGAGAGACCGGTAGTAACTTTTTCTCACCATTTCTCAACTAATCCCAATGAAAAGACCCTATGTGAAGTAAGATATTTGTTTAGTCCTTTTATAGTACTTGACGTTGAATTTGAAGGAAAATTAAAGGGAAAAGGTAAACTTGTAATTGATAGAAAAGTTTATGTTCAAAAACAAGTTTTCTATTAAAATACTATTTATAATACATATTGACGATTTAAAATTACATATTAACTCATTATCGTATAAATCAATGTTGATATATATAATGACATCTCATCTTATAAAGTATCCGTTATGTTCTAAAGTCTTGTAATTCTTTGTTAGAATATATAATAAGTTTTAAAGTTGAATAAGTTTTCTATTTTGTTTTTAGATTTTTAGTGATTTTGTTTGAAAAGGTATTACTTCATATAAAAATTAGTTAGTAGTGGTTAGTAATTTAATATAAAATTAAAGAAAAAAAATTAACAAGTTTTCCTTTTATTAATCTCCAAAAGAATACTCAGTTAGTTTCAAAACTCAAAAATATATTTTAACTACAACATAAGAGTACAATTAAGAGTAAATAACAAAGAAACATACAGAAGAGCAAGCACAAAGTAAGTGCGATTTGAGTTTATTCAGACAACCTTAAAGAATTATGATTATTCACCATTTCAACCGCTGAATCATGTTGAAATTTAAACAGCTTCTTAGAGAGACGTAGAACCTTATATTTAACTGTTATATCATCATTTAGAGCTTTGGTTTGTGTGTGGTCGTAACTGGATAAAAAATATAACTACATAATATTTTTTCTCCTCAATACCACGTAGTATTGAGTGCTTTATTGTAGATTCACGAGTATTAGTAGAAATGAGTCCTCATATTTTATGGTAAAATTATAAAACAGCTAGTCTCTTAAGAGACCGTCTCTTTGAGACACGTATTTCAAGCCCAACTCATTAAAGATTAATGCCTACTTATATTATCCTTAATATTTACTTATCGTATCCTTAATGTCTATATTTAATATCTTAAATGTCTACTTACATCATTCTTAATGCCTACTTATAATATTTCAAAAAATATATAATGGGCCGGCTCAATTAGAGATGGTCTCTCACAAGAATTTGTAATTATAAAATATGAGCATCTCTAGATATGTAAATATTTCATTACAATTTATATAATTAGTTAATAATTTCTTGTTTTTTTATAATAATTGAATAAATTCAAATTTCTGTATTCTGATTTCATTAAGATGTAAGCAATGACACTTGTATAATATTCTATCCTTGAGGCCAGCCATAAGCCCATAACCACTCGTAACAATGTATTAACCTATTGATCAATGAGATTAAAGTCAATACTTGAGGGTTATTTTAAATTGATTTATAAACCTATTTGTAACGAGAACAAAATAGTCTCCCCTTGTTGCCATCAGTCTTTGAATTTCGTTATTATTATTGTTATAATTAATGTCACGAATCATGTATATAATAAACACACGTACCCATATGCTATCATATATGATGGATCTAGAACTGAAACTTAATGGAAGCACAATTGATAAAAAAATTTAATAAAAAATTCAAATATATATATATATATATATATATATATATATATATATATATATATATATATATATATATATATATATATATATATATATATATATAATTTGGGAAGTTTTGTTAAAATGTAAAAAAAAAAAACAAGAGATAGTTGAGAAAGATTAATTAGGTTTTAAATAAGTATTGAAAATTTTAATTGCATTTAATTGAGTTTTGTTGTACCATTGAACACATATTAAGTACAATTAAAATCATATAAGGAAGACCAGGCGTAGCGTTAGCGAATCCTTGACGATTTGACCAGATGGAGGGTCGTATAGACCATTTGGATATAGTCTATAAACCCTCCAAGATACCTGCAACTACTATTGGAATGAGCTATATGACTCTTATGATTCAGACATATATGATATTAATACTCGTCTGAACGCTTCCATGATGGCTTAGGGTGCTCAGACTACACATTTTGCGGGTACCCTAGGGTCCATATTGCTGATTCGAAGGGCCAGAGAGAGAGAGAAAGAGGCTCACTTGGAGTCAAAGAGTTTTAGACAGAAGTCATTTTCCTTCTTTTGTTGTGGTTCTTCTATTGGTCACTTATGGGAACCTATAATTCCTCTATCAGTGTGTGCTTTTGTGTTAATATGTCTTTATTCCTTTGCTATACTGTAAAGCATTGAGTACAATGCTTTCGATAAGCATGGAGGGTCTACACTTGTTTAGTTGTAGATTTTATTGCTTTCTTAGTATAATTTTTAATGCTTTCTTATATTAGGATTCTTTTATTGTTCTTTGGATTTTACTGTTTTTTATTTACCCCTACCCTGAAAAACGAAAAAAATGAAAAAAAAGGAAGAGAGTCATAGCCGAAAACCTGTGAAGGCGGTGTAAGCAAAATTAGAGTGAGTAATCATTGGCCGATGTTGTTTTTCATCCTTTGCCACAAAACTTGCAGGTATATTTCTATTCCTATCGTTATCTTTCTCTATAATTTTAAATTCACTAAATTGTCACACCTTAACCCACTTAGCCGTTTGCACTTAAATTTTCGCATGTTATTTTTTAATGGGACTTTTAAAGTAAGATCATTTTATGAGAGAAAAGAAGGATTAGGATATAAAGCCTCTTACTTTTGGGGAGTCATAAGTAGAAATGATGTTTATTGTTTTAAGAGGTAATGTTGCAATTGATGGTGTTATCCCAATTCAATATTAGTATTTCATTAGGTAGGTTTTATGCTCTATATTCTTGTGTTTTAACTGATTTATCTAGGGTTATTGAAAATCCTATTTTTATAAGGTTTGTTGAACACTAACTTGCTACTCACCATGAAAAGCAAGCATGGGGAACCCTTTGCTTGCTTATTCATGTTTGCTACCTTATATTTTGTATAAGCCTAGCTTGTATTTAAATTGTATTCTCAATATATATTATAGTTGAGTTTGTACATTGCTCTATATTGAAAAAGGATAAGAAATAAAAATATTTTAAAAGAGAAAAGCTCAGTTAGGTTAAAAATTCAAAAGGCCACCCTAGGTAAAAGAACTGCATGAGTGGGTGAGCAAGTGAGAAATGAAAAAGTTAATGAGTGGCTAGGATGAAAATCTAAAATGAGTTGCTAGTAAAATTGAGAGACAAAGAGAAATTTTAAAAATTTTGAATCTCATTTGTAGTTGGAGTTGGCAACATAATAAGTAGGAGTTATAAGGTATGTTGTATGTATTTGGGTAAATCACCATTGGAAGAATAAGTGACGAAATTTAGGAGATATAAGGAGGTTGAAGTGTAGGTACCTTTTGTTTTGTACTCTTATATGTGGTGTGTTAGTATTAGCCAAATGAAGGGATAAGTATTTAGGATATTTGGATTTTTAGCTGGAAATTAGAGAAATTTAGGAAAGAAATGCATAAGTTCAATAGGATTTGGAGACCATGTCTTAGCCTTAATTTTTCATTTTTTTCACTTTGATTATTTAAAGGACGAGCAAAGATTAAGCATGAGGAAGTTTGATAAATGTATTTATTATCACTTATTAATACTAATTTTCACTTCTTTTATGATGATTTTTAGGACTATTTATGGGTTTTTAATGTAAGTTCTCATATTTTTGTCTTATAAGTTTAATTTTGTGTTTATGTGATTTAAGGCAAAAATTGGAGTTTTATTTTGTCTTACGGAATAATAAAAGGATGAAGTTTGGAGAAATAGTCTAAGACCCTTAAAATGTGAAGAAAACAAGCTCATAAAGCCCCAAGGAAAAAGCAATGAGTCGTAGCTAAGCTCCTCTCAAAAATCACGACTCGAACACTCGTCCAACAAGAGTTCAAAAGATAGGTGACAAGTCGCCGAATAAAAGCTACAACTCAGCCGCGAAATTTTCGAAGTTCTTCATTCCAGGCAAAAAGTATGCGACGAGTCATCTTAAAAAGTCATGACTGCTGAAGCCCCAACACGCGCTTCCCCACAACTATAGTATTGTTCTATTTTAATTTATTTTAATTTAAGTAAGAGTTTTTAGGGTTGTTTAAGTTATTTTGGGAGGATTCTCCTCCAAGTATAAATAGGAACTAGGGTTTTCATTTAAAGACTACATTTTTAGTTTGTTTACAAGTGTTAAAGTTTTTATTTTCTCAATTATTTTTCCTTATTTCTTAGTTTTTTTTTTTTTTTTTTTTTTTTTTTTTTTTTTTTTTTTTTTGTAAAACTCAGTTTTTATATGTTCTTTTATTACTTTCAACTCCTTATGCAATTAAAAGTTCAGTTGCAATTCAATTTGTAAGTTTCTTTTTACTCGTTTTTTATTTATTATTTAATTGTCTTCTTTATTTATTTCTATCATGTCTAGTAATTAGTTTTATTCACTAATTTTATGTTATTCTCCATAATTAATGAGTAGATTTCTTGTTCTAAGATCAGGATTTGATATTAGAAATAAACTACGAACTAATATTATTGAAAGTCTATAAAATTAAATATGTTTTGTTAACCTATTCAATGTAACAAGAATTTGAGTAAGTTTAAGGAAGACGACCACCCACAGTGTTCAACATCAATCGGTAGAGAGAAACGCCGCCATGGTGGCATCCCGGCATCTTCCATGCAACGCTATCCAGTTCATCCTGACAATTAACAATATCATTTACTATTTAGCATTCAAGTTGAAAACCAACCTAGGCAGCTTGATGATAACACGGTACATAAATACCAGCAACATAGAAATCTGGAAATATGAATAAAAGCAGCAAGAAAGTTATCACTTGGACTGGATGTAAATGCTGAAGTTATGATCCAAAATATAACCTTCGAAATTGCGTAAAGATGAGTAGACTCGAAGCCGTCCTGCGCAGAGCCATACAACTTCTCAACTTCTTTAGACTCGAGCGAGCACTTTATAAAGAAGAAAGCAGTAGGTCGCACATTCATCTCCCTTCTTGATATACCAATAAAAACTGGCTTGGCCTGCAAAAACACAATCAGATTCATCATCAATATTGGGTTGAGAGAAATTGCACAACTGATAAGAGAACTCGGTCACAGATCATACATCATAGTAAAAAGCTTCGAAAATTCCAAGTGTCACAACTAAAGAGTATTCTGCCAAGTGAAACTCATTTATTGGCCTAAAGAAAAATGACATGGTATTTGATCTTGAGAAATATCTCTACCGTTAAAGTATCTTTAACTAGCATTTATTTATAGTTAAATTGAGTAAGTTAGAGACTATAATATACAACATACTATATTATTGACAATTTCCAAAATTACAGGGTTAATTTATACATACAACTGTCAAAATTGAGTAATTCTACTGCATAATATCTCTGGCTATACTTTGTAATATCATATGTTTATATATGTCGATGCTAAAAAAATCGTGTATTACACGAGTTTCTATACTAGTAGTGCATAAATATATATTAATCCTCTTGTGAGGCTGGTGCTTATGGAAAGCAATTAGTAGATCCCGAATAGAAAATTAGATGTAAATAAACTTTACTTGATCATTGGAAAAGGCAGCAAATATATTAAGCTGATAATAATTTCAACATACCAAGGATATGGCTGGTATTCCAGTTTCTTCTACCACTTCATGAATGATACTATCAAACATCTCCAAGGAAACTCTTGTACTAAGCGATTCAGGGACCACATTATCGTGAGACATGATTCCAACCTCCTCCGGCTGCAGTAAATCAATGGCGCATAAAGCATTAAGATGAATAGTTACGATATTAGCAACGTGTTGGAATAACGAAAAGATGTAAAAACAACTACGCCTTGAAACATATTTGTGATATAATAGGCATATTGTGTTCATGATCGAAGAAAACAAGGGAAAGAATCATCCATTTGATATTTCAGGAAGATCAACGAGTACTTGCACATGCTCAAGTGCATAAGTACGTCTAATGGAATGACATTACGTAATAATCTGAACCGAAGAAACACAGCACTTTCTTTATTTACCTCTGGATGTCCACCAGGGAAAACAAAATGTCCGGGAAATTCCCCAACATTATTACTTCGTTTCAGCAGAAGAATCTTTCCATCAGAAGTCTCTACAATTGCACCGTTACCCAGAGGATTTGATGTGTGTTGACATCGTACAGTTTCATCTAGGAAAAAAAAACTCATGCATTATTGGTATCTATGCCAAATACATATATTGCTTTTCAGAATATGAACTCCGTGTATCGGCAATATCAAAATGAACAAACAAAAATACAAGTTCAAACCCTGCATATAATTAGAAAACGACATCGTGGTAAGCAACTCTTAAATAATTATAGTAAATTCAGTATATTGTACACAAAACCATACTTTTAACCGCAAATCAGAACAAACAGAAACTTAAGCAACCATAATGTTAATATTATTCGCCAAGATGACTAATGTACTTGGTCAAGAACATTCGTTGTCAAATTTGGAAAAATTTTCGTAGCATTATAAAAAGAATGGAAGTTGGAACAAAATCATCTCGTGTTCACTTACACAAGAAAGGAAACGGGAAAAATATTGTCATGTCAGAGATAGTATTTCAGGAGACAGGGGACATATAGAAAATAACTAAATACATATACAGAGTATTGATGTGAGGTTGTAAAAGGTTGGAGTGAAAAGCTGTAAGCTTGTAATAATGGGAGGTAGTCAGTCGATAGATCAATCAAAAATATCCAGTTTCATTTTTCCTTAGAAGAGCACTACGATTAGGAAGTCCCCTGCCTCTTGCAAGCCAAGGGTTGTAATTGATCATGGTTTGCCTGATTCTAGCTTAGTATGAGCGGGACATATTGGGGATGATAATGATGATGATGAGACTGATTCTAGCTAGCATTTATGTTTAGCACATTCGACACTTGGATCGCACATCATGAGGTTCGGATTAAGTAGCTTCTAGAAAGCTTTTTCTTAGTACAATACTACAGTCTATTGCAGGAAAAAAGCTATACTTCTATCAAAATGTTTGATTTTGTTAGCATACAAGTCAAATAATAAATCCAACAGTATTGGTTCGTGACCTACCTTCTGATTGAACTAGAAACTTTTCCCACATTGGATTTAAGTTTGTTCCCACGAAAGTCCTAAATGAATACACACAATAGATCTGATTAGCAAAACCAGAAATCATCAAAATGACACTACTTGCAAACAAAGCTATAAGGGCCACTCTTTGGAAAGATGGAAATTATTATCCTTTCCATGGTAGAATTAAAGAAGATAGCGAGAGCTCCAGAGTGGCATATGAGACAATTCTGCAAAGCATGATGCAGACTACCGAACCTAAGCTTGGAAAATTTTAACATAAGGTGAAAACACACGAAAATAGCTCCCTTGAGCACAAGAGATTCAGAGTGGCAGAGCCGCATAGGACAACAGACTAAAGGGTTCTATGTGATTTGACTTCAAATGTCGAATAGGGAAATCTTAGAAACAGCACTAGAGAAGCCAACCTAGACTCAAGCAGAACTGTGTATTGAAGCTCAACCCCTTAAGAAGACAAGCCCATAAGTGAGCTTTGCTCTCTCTTATATTGTTGAATTAAGTTTTGCACATTTGTTCCTAGAAATCCTTTTTTAAAATTACAACATATTTAGTACATACCCCTCTTAGAAAGTATCAAATGAAGAATAAAGTGGAGAAAATTTTGCTCCTAATGCTGTGTTAAGAATTACAACAGAACTGTGGCATTTGTTAACTAATAGCGGATGATTCAAGACTTCTCTAGAACTCAACAAACTCTCATCATCCTCGTAATATATCCAACTGAAATGATACAAGAAGACTCAACTTATTGCCCAAGAGTTAAACCACAGTCATAGACATACAGTCCAAACAATACTAGTCAACTAGATAGGAAGTGATCCCTTTATGACATAGCTAAACGCACGGTTACCTTTGGCACAAAAATGAATTGGAGGGTAAATGCAAGGAAACTTAATAGTGCAAGCAATTTGCTGAATAGTTTGCAACATCCAGTAAAAAATAGTGTAATGTATGACAGAGGGAGTACAGCATTAGGACCAAATACTATAATCAGCACTATCAAATGAAGAATAAAGTGGAGAAATTCTAAACACAGCAACACTAGTATTAGCAACATCTCTAAAATAACTGTGGGGGACAGTCTCCCTGTAAACATTGGCGTTCATGATGGCTACTTTACTATAAAAATTATCATAAACAATCAATGTAAAAATGAAAATCGAAAGGAAGATACAATAAACCTGTAATCAGTCAAACCAAGGTGCAAGTACACATGACAGCCTTGCTTTTGATCACCATCACAGACATTATCAATATGGAACGCATGTCCACCATACTGCAAAACTCTTTAGGTAAAGTTACTAGATATTCGTTCTTTTAACAACAAAATTTTTGAAGGAAGTCCATGAAACAAGAAATCGCACAAGTTGTCGCATTTATGGACATCTAGTAAAATTTCTCCCTGTTCATTGTTCATCAAAATCTTCTTACATACTCATACCTATGTTGCTTGGACTCAAGATACTGATGTTGGATACTGGTACGTGTCCAACCGTCGGATACGTCTAAATATTCAATTTTACGCCTAAAATGAAGTGTTTAAGTGTCATACAAATGTCCGAGCATTAAGGATCGGACACGGGTACGTAAACCAAAATGAAGAGTCAGAGTAACATAGACTCATACATAACTAACATACTAATTACTCCCTCCGTCTTTTGAATTTGACGGTCACTCCAATTAAATCTGTCTCTCCAACTTTGTAACATTTCTTTTAGCTATTGTCCCATATTTTTTATCTCATCCACAAATTAACGCTCTCATCTCATCTAATCCATATTTTTCATTCATCCATTTTTTTTTCTTATTATTCAAACAAAAAGTATAAAACATATTCATTTTTCTACCTCAAACTCAAAGGGACAAATGGAATATGATCAATCTCATTAGAGGCCTTAGCAAATATTATTCCATTTCAAGTAAAGTAAATCAAGTGAAAGAAGATGCATACTCTGAACTTCTTCCCATTAAACAATGATGGATTTTTTTGAACTCTTCGATCCCAAATCTACCAAACAAGGCGGAAACGTTTTTTATATAAAAAAAAATTAAGCAAAATAATTGACAAAATAAAGAGATCATACTACCTCAGCAATAGAATTCTCGAGATTCTGATCAGGATGAGGGATTCTATCATATGCTTTATCAAAAATCACTGAAACCTTCAATTAACCAAAACAATAGTGCATTGAAAATAATAGAATATAGCAAGATGCCTAAACAATTGCTTACACAAAATAAAAAAAAAAGAGTAAAAATATGATAAAAGAAAAAAGATTATAGATTTGGTTAGGATTTGCCCTGATAAATGTACCTGAGAAGGAGAGAGACCATAAGGGCAAGAAAGCATGAGCTTATAAGGAAGACGAGTGGTTTCATCACAGCTGGAAGTTTCCGCCATTGTTGTCTTCACTAACTAAATCTACTTATGTTCGTCAATGTTTTTGTATAAAATGTTGGCATGCGAAAAACAATTGGGATTTGTAACATTGTATTCCCACAAATACTGAAAATTCGAATTGAAGTCGAAAGTTTACTGAGGTTTACCGAATCTGTTTTTATTGAGGTTTACTGAATTGGAAAAGTTTACTCGACTTGCACCAGCTTTTTGTAATCGACATAGAGTTGTTAACCGACATTAATCGAATCGAGTATATTTGATTTGAATCATGCACGAAATTAAATTTGATTCGACTAGACTAACTCAAACCATTTTTAATCAAACTATTACAAACCTGAATCGATTTTTAACCTAGCTGTTGTAAATCCAAACCAAATTTAATTGAAATCAAGTCGAAACTCCAAAAAATTTATGATTAATTTTAAGTTTATCAAATAATTTTAGCAAATTTTTTACTAATTTGAGTTATTAAATGTTGAACGTTTGAAAAATATTTTCCAGTATTACAACATTGTAAATAACTTTATCAATAAATTAAGGTAAAATTACTGTGAACAATATAATCTTTTATTAATTTCTCTACAATAATACTATTTTTTAATTAATTATGAATAACACCAATTTAGGGGTTATTTCCTAAAATAATATCAACTTAGTTTATTAACTAATTTATCATATTTTTTTCGTCAAATAATCTCCTATAGTTTGATTTTTAACATGTGGGATATTCTAGGGAAACATCCTCCTAAATTGGTATTATTTATGGTAATGAAAAGTGGATATTATTATAGGAAAATAAGCAAAATGTTATATTATTTCTGGTAATCTCATGACATCAATTATAAACCATTAAGCACCTTATAAACACTCTAATATCTTAGTAAGATGTTGAGGTGCATCCACAAAAACTATATAAGTCATAGTCATTGTTTATAATTCATTCACTAGATCAAATTCAAGATTTATAGATAATTATGATTACTTAATTTGATATTGACTAATCATCAATAACTAATAAATCTGAGTTTTAGTTATGCAACTATATAATTTAATTGCTTCATAATCTAATACAAAATAGCCTAATATAGAATCTAATAAATAATTTGGTTTAGAACATTCTTTATAACTAGTTTAGAATAATTACTATAACATTTCACTTAAATAAACCAAGTTGAAGACCATATAGATAATAGATTATTTTTATCAGTTTCATTCACTCCAATAAACTAGAGTTTCGTATTAAATATAGAAGTATGATCGACTTATATTCTATCATCTTATTAGTTAATCAACTAAATTATTTCATAGATATTTTCATAAATTAAATTTTATAAATACATAGTTATATATATATATATATATACATATATATATATATATACATATATATATATATATATATATATATATATATATATATATATATATATATATATATTCAGAGTCAACAATCAATGGTCAATGTTTATTAAACTATTTTTAATCAAATTAGATGAAAAATGATACTAGAACATAAATTTTAATTTACAGTTAAACAAGTAAAAGTAACAAAGTTTTCATCACTAATAATTGAACATAGCATTTGGTCATCAGTTATAAAATGTACCTTTAATTCTACTCGAAAATAATGCCTAAACCCAACCTATGCCCGATAAAATTGAACTAATTATCAACCGATGACAACTCGAGATCGATTGACACTTGACACAAATTTCAACCAACATCGAACCGGTGCAATCCCGATAACTTGAATAATTGATCTTCAAACGAATTGTGACTAACTGACCCGACCCGTGTGTGACCCACTGCAACATGTATCCCAAAAATAATCGATCCTAAATACAACTGAACTGAATGACACCAATCCGTAACCAACCCTATAACATGAATGAACACCTCTATTCTCAATTGGCCTCATTTTACATGTTTTGTATTTTAATCAAACGTCTTATTTGTAACAATTACAACGTTATCTTAATTAATCACCCTTAGTTTATATTTTATCTCAATTATAAATTAAAACATAGTTATGTCGATTTATTTGTCTCAATGTAAGTTTTATCAATACTCATTTAACCTAATTATTAACAAATAACAATTCAAGATATTT
Source organism: Amaranthus tricolor (assembly GCF_026212465.1). NCBI lineage: Eukaryota > Viridiplantae > Streptophyta > Magnoliopsida > Caryophyllales > Amaranthaceae > Amaranthus > Amaranthus tricolor. Next base: position 18,524,117 of record NC_080051.1, on the reverse strand, counting down.
AGTTAATCGACGAGTGTGCAAAATCAATTGAGACATTTGATTAGAATAGTCATGAATATTGGTTATTAATCAATTTTCCATCATTTTTTTGAAAATAGACCCTACTACTTTTTTTATCTTATCCATACAAATTTTTTTATTTAAAGTAAGAGTTTATAATATTAAAAGTACGCATTTTAGAATTAAAAGTAGGTATCATATATATATGTATCATTTCTGAATATTCACTATATGCATTATATAATGTGTTTGTTAGGTGTTTACGGAATGTACTCCTTATTCTTTGTCGATGTTTGAATTAGCTCCCTTTAATTCTCTTTTTTCTTCCTTTTGTGACTAATTTTTCTGGGTCACAAACAACAAACGTTGCATTTGTAACCGCTGGTTATAATTGATATCCTTGAACAATTCATCTTGCACTGTAATTTTTCTTATAGCTTCATATGCCTTAACATACAACTCCTCAACAACTTTTCTAGTGTCTTCATCACGTTGTGATTTTTAGAATAAGATTATAGACTTGTGTCCCATATTGTACTTCCATTGTATTGTAACCAATTTGTGTTGTATATTATTGTCGTCATTATGAGCTTCGTTTTGATTTGTAGAACATGCACTCCCATACTTCCCTCTTAGCATACTTCGTCCATGTGGTATGTAATATGTATTTTTAGGTATTTTAGATATAGAATGTTAAGTAATATTTGTAAGCAATGATCACACAATCAATTACTTGCCTCAAAGTTTTTGCAGTTGCATTCATATTGATATTATCTTGTCAGTCGAGTTATTTATGCACAATCCGGATTACTATCATCTAGCCAAACCCTATATCATAATAATAAATACAATTAACCAAAACTGGTTATAGTATGCATAAAATACTGTTCGTAGGTGTTTAAAGTATGTGAAGGTTGCTTTTTTGGTATGCATAGTAGGTCATTAGTGTATATATAATAAGTGTTTATGATATGAAAAATAAATAAAGTGTTTATGGTATGTGAAGTAAGTGTTTATAATGTTTGAATTAGGGGTTTCAAGCATATGAAGTATGTGTTTATGATATTTAAAGTAGGTGTTTTATAATGTAAATTTATGAAAATTCCTATAGTTATGTAAGTTTTTCACTTGATTCACTTTGAATAGAAAACATGCTATTATTGTTATGAACTCCTCTTTAATGTCTCCCAAAAGGGTGACAATCTAAACCTCTAAAGCGTGCTTCAGCAAACCAACACATTTTATGAATGAACCTCTTTGTCACTGTATGTTAGAAAATATATCATATTCAGGGGCCTCAACCATTAGCTTAAAATTTTAATTGAGTTGGTTCCTTGACATTGTAGAAACATGTCTGACTTGATGCAAGGTGACAACCCTTCCATCATAAGTTCATAACCCCATGAAACCAATTCCAACAACATTGCACACAACACTGTCTGCCATCAAAACACTATTACTTGATTAGTATCCTACACATAAGCTGAGAACCATTAATTTCCTGTATGGACATACCTCGTGATGAACATGTTCACGTGCAGTCAGCTCCAAGTCTTCTTTAGAATTCACATTATCATGTGCAACTGTAATACCCCGAGATTTTCTGACTTCATTAATTAATATTTTAATAACTTTTGGAACTTTTGGAAATTTTATAATTATGTTAAATTAATTTAGAAGTAGTTTTAATAAACTCCTTTCATATACGAATTTAAATATTAACATATATTTATATTAAAAATACAATTACGATTTCTAAATAAAGACGTTCGAATCAAAATAATTATTTTATTAAAATATGTGAGCACTCGAAGGTGAGTTTTCCTAGTTAGGCCTTTCAAGAGGGTGAACCTAGAAAATAAATAAATAAATAAACATAATAATAATAATAATAATAATAATAATAATAACCATATAAAAGGGCCTGAAACTCTTGTGCAAACCACCAGCCGTCACTCCCTCCTTCTTCCCTCTCTTCTCTTTCTTCCTCTTCTCCCTGTGGAGACTCAATGGCTCACTCACGGCACCACTCACGGCACACAGCAACTGGCGGCTCCTCCCCTTCAACCGGAAGCACCACCGTCTCCCTCCACGAGCAGCAACCAGCCTTCCCCTCCCTCCTAGCGGCAGCAGCTGCTGCGTTTTGCCCCAACAACAGCAGCAAGCTGTTGTGACAACAACTACAGCAGCCCACGCAGCCTTACTCCACCATTTTCGTGCTCCACACCACCACAACCACCACCTATACCCTCACCCTTTACTAGTCCCCCATTGTAAGCCATCTCTTCTATTTTCTCTATTGAATTTTCTAGCTTTTAATTGGAGTTTTATTAAGTGTATTGAGTTTGATGTTGGTTGTGTTAATTTCATTGAATCTTTTTGTAGGTAAGAATTTGATTGATGAATTAAACATGTTTGTGACTTAGGGTTTGAAGTTTGATTTGAAATTATGGGTGATGTGCTGGTTTTGTATTAGTTTCTTTGAATCTTAGTATGGTTACTAATTAAATATGTTATCTTTGAACACGAAATGACTAGGGTTTGGATTTAGAAATTAAATCACTAATGATGTGTGTTTTATGCTATATTTTGGGTGGTGTGATGATTGATTAAATAACCTTAAAAAATTATTTTGAAATTTAGTCGATTGATTGTTGTTGTGATAATTAGTAATGGTGATGATTGTAGCTGATTATGGAAGTGATTTTGGTTGTTAAATTGGGAATAATAGTTGCTAGTTGTTATGGTTTGATTGTTGCGAATTACAAGTACCCTTATTAGTTTGTTATGGAAGTCATAATGCATAATGTTAGTAAGCCAAGAGCATAATGTCAACTTATCGTCGATGGTTGCTAAAGTTATTTTTGGGTAATGCGAACCGATATACTCAAAATTAGTTGATGAAAAGGAACGATTCACATATGCTTTTACTTTTAAATTGGTGAAAAGACTTATGTTGTATTGAGTTAATGATTTTGACTTGTATTGAATGAGTTGTGTACGTGCTAGAGTAATCGAAAAGCTCATGTTGAATAGGTGATAATGGTTACTTTGGTATTTAGGTTGTACGACAAAGTAGTTAAGGGGATTTATTAGTTTTATTTCTAACTTGTATAGGTTTCCAGTTCATAAGAGAAAAATAGAACCTTAGTTGAGTGAATTTTGTAATTTTGGTCGTGCAGTGACGCTTACAGGTACGTACACGCAGTACTTAACCCTTATATACAATTTTCCTTCAAGAGATCATTGTTTATTGTTTATTGTAATAATATGCATGGAATCAAAACTATGAGATACTAGTGAGTACGCTTTATACGAAAAGCTATCGACTATGAAATCCTCGCGCTTAGAATAGTTATAGAGAATGAGAGTGTTAGTAGGAGGCGGGGACCATCCCCTTATTTATCTAAGAATTGGATTATGCCTTACTTAGAGTTAGAATGACTCTTTTATAGGTGAATTTCATATTTTGTTGAGTGGCTCAGTGGGTTTTGGCGTGCTGCTATCCCAAGGCGCTCATTAATAGTCGAAAGTGGAAGTTATTTCCATCTGATAAAGTATTAGATTATGATTAGCTGGCGTGACTCAACTGGATTATGTCCGGTTGATTTAGTAATCCCCTAGCTGAGGTTCGACGGGACCACCGTAAGGGGGGTATGAGCATGCTTGGGTCACTGGGCGCCAGATGGCCGATACCGCCCCTTGACCGAGGTGTTACCATGCGGGCCTTGCAAACCCCAATATGGTGGCCTCTTCACTGGTTTAGTACCCCAGTGTGTTAGTTTTTCTCGAAGGTAAGACCCGAGAGGATTAGCTGGAGGGGGCATGAGCTCATACTTTGCCATGGGCGCCGGATGGTCGATAACGCCCTTGCCGTGTCACTATGCCAGGAAGTAGAGAAAAGATCCACTAATATAAAGTTATTCAGTGCTAGAAAGTTTATTCGTTGATCGAAAGTTATTTCATGATAGAAGGTTCATTCTTTGATAGAAAGCTTACACATTGATAGAACGTTTACTCTTTGATAGAACATCTACTTATTGATAGAATAGTTTATGCTAGTGAGAAGTGTGCCTAAGTTAAGTTACCTCAAGGGTATTACAGATTATGATCACACTTACCTTAAGATAGACAAGCACTATAAGGTCATGTGTTAGGTATTATGTTAATGCCTTGGTTGAGTTGATACTATGCGTGTTTTGTAAGAGTTTATGTTTTGAAAAGAGGAGTGTGAAGACCTGCATTCTACTCAAGAGCACATGGATCGGGTCGGAAAGGATGTAATGAGATCAAGAAGTATAAGTGGACGATAAATAATTACTATCTGTGCTTGGGTCTTATGAAATCATCTTATGTTGTTGTATAACATAATGTTATTTAGTAGTTGGCCTTATTATATTTGATGCTAGTTACTGACGTGTACGTGTTTGTGTTTATGTTTGATTGTTGATGACCTTCTATGATTGTCATTGGTCTTTGGTCTAATGTCGAGCGGCAGGAGGATCATAGACAGGCGTAGCAGGTTTTGGAGCTTCTTTTATTGCATTAGGGGAGAGTGATAAGGGCGAAGTATAACCTGTGTCATACCATTATCTTTCGATTTTGTAGCTCTTGTTATCTTTTGTAAACTTTGGTTGTATATGTTTTGTTATGAGGCCTTGTGTCCTCCCTTGTATATTTGTATTTCTGTTGCGTAGTTTATAACTCTATATGGTTTGAGGAGTTAAGTCATTTTAAACGCAAGCGTCGACACTGGAACCACGATCCATACTTGGCATGTTGATTTGAGAACCCGGCGACGAATCATTCCGCCGTGGTGTAAAATTTTAAGGGCAATGATGCCTTAGATTAGTTTAACTTTTTTATTGTGCTAATTGCTCTACCACATGTTCAATTTTTAGAAGAGATGCTACCGAAATTTCCACTCACCCTTTTAAAGTTAATATTTAACATTTATCCAAATTCTTTTCCTTTTCTTTTATGTAACACCCGAATTTTCTCCCGTCCTTCATGGTTTTGGTTTCGTTAAGGGGTCGGAAATTCAGGGGTGTTACAGCAACAGTTTTAAAAGACTATTGTGCTACCTGCTTGTTATGTCCTTTCCTTTTCTTAAGAAATTCATTTTACCAACACAAATTCTTATGAGAGACGATTTCTTTGAGAGATGATCTCTAATAGGACCAGCCCATAAAAGAAAATGTAAAGTAAGTTACTCGACGAACATTAAGGATACTGTACACTTAATCATTGGGCATTAAGGAGACAGCCCATAAGGATATTGTAAATAAGTAAGAATACAATAAGTAGGAATTAAGGATGATGTAAGTAGACATTAAGGATATTGTAAGTAGGAATTTAAGGATACTGTAAGTTGACATTAAAGATATTGTAAGTAAACATAAATAATACTATAAGTAAGCATTAAGGATGATGTAAGTAGGCATTAAGGATACAGTAAGTAGTCATTAAGTTTTAATGGGCTGGGCCTAAGAGACATCTTTCAGAGAGACGATCTCTCATAAGACCGGCTGTTTTACCAATGCCGCTTTTCTTTGCAGTGGTTGTAGATATTGTCTTAATTGGGACCCTTTGTTGAACTTTTTCTTCTTGTGTTTAATTGTCCCGTTCTACTAAACACTGCCTACCCTGATTATCTGTAATACTACAACTAGATAAGCATGCAATCTGATTATCTGTAATACTACAACTGGGTGCTTTACGATGTAACAATCTAGTAGTAACGTGAATTTAAATTCTTCCAAAGACATCATATCACTACCAATATAAAGGATTGAACAAAATTTTCATATGAATGCATAAAGAGACAAATAGTATTAACTACAGATTGTAAAATAGGCGGAAGGGTATAGGTATCCCCTCCTCCATCCCCATATCCGCCTAGAATTTTCATACCCATCATCTACCTGCCACCCATGATAGATAAATATTCAACAACATTCCCGCCCATTTTACACACCTCATCCCCACACACTATACCGGTCTAATCCCCACCACCTTAGCCACCTACTTATATCCACTTCATACTGTTAGAGCAAATGATCTTCAATAGAGATTCTAATATACAAAGAAAGATCTTCAATACTAACGCTTGTTGTTCCGGTATCACAATCTTTATACAATCATTATACAAAGTAGCATTTTAATCAATACTATCGCAAGTTTGGGTATCGGATTGAATATGCTTATAAAAATTTGTCCGTGGACATGAATTTTCAAAAGCATGTTTGCTGTTGCGGTCATTTTTTTTATTGTTCAAGATATTCCAAATATAGAAATAATCTCAAAAGATGAGGCACTGGACGATGATGCAGGAGGATTACATAAGATATTGAAGTAAAACTCTAAATGTCCGCACTGTTGAACTATCAAAATAAATAGACTATGGACTTAGAGTTTGAGCTCTTTAGAGTATTGTATATGCTCATATAATTTTAAAATAAAATATTAGCAAAATTGTATATTTATAATATAAGTAGGCAGTTTTACCAATGATTATCATTTTTGTGTTGTTATTCGCCCGTTTAACTTAGCAAGTGGGTACTACCCGTCCAAATATTATATTTTTCCATAATTATTATTGTTCCTGTCCACCCGCTTTTTGTGCTGTGTGGGTCAAGCCTGGTGGATAGTCTGCCCATACAGGGTCGTCTCGGTCATTTATGGGTCCCAAAGCGAAATAAAAATTTAGCCCCTAAAACCTTAAAGTGTAACAAATGTTATAGTACTCTTTTTTTTTTATTTCGGATATTTCTACTACTTTATAAATAAGCATTAATATAATTCAAGTTAATATCAACATTGTACATTAAAATATAATTTTAAGGTCCTAAAAACTCTAGGGCCCTATGCGATAGCCCGCTTTGCCTTTGCTAAACAACGGCCATGCATGCTCCGATGAACAACTGTAATTTATTGCTCTTCCAAAGAATTTTCTTATTTATATCACATTTTTAGAACATAATTAGCCTTATCCACCATAATTTTAATATTTTAAATATTTATAGTTCCCACGTATTTTTCACTTAATTTATTTTTATATTTGTATAATGCTTATGGTCCTCACATGTTTTTCATCACTATCTTTATTTTAACATATTTTAATATTTATGGTCTCTATATTTTTTCATCATCTATATTATATATATATTTTTAATGTTTATGGTCTTTATTTTTTCTCCACTAAATTTAATTATTATTTAATAAATAATATCTCCATCTTCTAAAAATTCATATTTTTTCTTAATTTCTGTGAACATTAATGAGAATATCACATAAAAAGTAGACGAACCCAAGATGTATTATATTTATTATAGAATTCAAAAAATATATATAACACATACAATAAACCTTATAGTAATAGATTTTATTATAGAACATGTATTATAGTTATTATAGAATTTAAAAAAAAAAAAAAAAAAAAAAAAAACTCTGTCAGTTATAACCTTGCCAATGTAGTACCCAATTATATAACACACACAATAAACCTTAAAGTAATAGAAGTAATTATTAAATCAAAAAATATAGAACAAATTCAATTAACACTATTATCCCTAAATATCAAATCAAATATGAAAAAAAATAGAACGATTTCATTGATTAATGTTCAACATTAGTTTTCAATTATTGATGGAAGTTGAGAGTTTCAATCATAATTCAAATCAATTAAAAATATACTCAAATAAAATAATATTTCAATTCAAATCACAAAACTTAAATAAATTATGATTGATTTCAATAATTTTACATGATTGTGCAAAAATCGTAAAAGATATTGTGATGGCATTGAGGTTTGTGATCGGTGACATTAGTTGACCGAGTAATACGGGTTGCCGTTTTATCGGGATAGAGATCCTACTATTCTATTATACTAACAAAAAACAAAAGAAGAAGTTAATAAAACAATTTAAATTTATATTTATCAAAATCAAGAGTTGGTAATTTTTTAAAAATCAGGGGGCAAATTCGTAATTTCATTTAGAAGGGGGTGGCGATGAAATGAAAAGGGTGGCGAAATTTAAGGATCGGATTTAAATTTGCGTCAGTACTACTCTCATTATTTATATATGGCTAAACTAACTTGTTTACTATTTACACTATTTGAAGTACATTTGTGTTGTTAGGTATTTATTTTGCAGGTTATATAATCAGATTTATATTCAATACAAGTGAGATTACTTCAGCCTGCAGCCTTAGGTAACTGTTACAGCTTCTATTACAAATAGAAGCTACGTTTCATTTAAAGACTTCACATAACAACTCACTTGTGATTCTGAGAACTGCTTCAGAAAAATCAAGAGCTAAAGTCTAACTATCTTTATTTATTCCCATGTATTACTTTTTCATCTTGACCCCCTAAGTTTAATGGGTCTTAAGCTTTTAAATGGATTCTTAACAATTTCTAAATGGGTTTTAATTTAATTATTTGTATTTTAACTTTTACATTTTTAAGATTTAATTACGTCTAAAATATTTTATAGATCATATAAAAGTTTAATATAGGTCCAAATAAATATATAATAGGTTTTGAATAGGTTTAAAACTTATTACTTTCTAAATTAAAGGAAAACTTACCGTGAATAATACAACCTTTAGTTAATTTTTCTACAATAATACTAATTATTCATTAACTATGAATAATACCAACTTAGAGGGGCATTTTCCTAGAATAATACCTACTTTATTTTATTAACTAATATTATATACTAATTTTTTTTGTCTTATAATCACCTATAGTTTGATTTTTAACATGTTAGGAATTTTATAAGGGAACACCCCTTTAAGTTGGTATTATTCATAGTTAATCAATAGTTGATATTATTGTATGAAAATTAACAAAAAATTATATTATTCACGGTACTTTTTCCTAAATTAAATAATAAATTAGATTTTGAGCGAGTTTGAATTTTTGAATAGGTCTAAAGAGAGTCTGAATTGATTTAGATCTAAATACCCTAAACCTAAATCCAAATATGTATTTTAGCCTAAAACTATGATAAAGTCATTTGGTAACCCAGATCCCAAATTTATTCGGGAGTGCCGTGTGCACTTAGTCCAATAGAAAGAATACCATCTCAAGGTCAATACTAAAAACATCATCAAACAAAAATAAATAAATATTGAAAACATAATATAACATTTGTGGGAAATAATGACATAAATGCTAAATCATCAATACCCTTACAGCCTCACCTTTTGAAGCATAGGTACGTATACCTTATTAATTGAAGAAAATAATAATTCCCAACGAATACTCCAATGAATAAATACCCCTAACTTAAAGTATTCTATAATACCACTTACATTAAATAAAGTACACACTAAATTAAAGAAAAAACATCCCCTAAGCAATGATATAGTATAATCATCATATCATATACAAATTATAATTTAGGAAATCTTGTTCCACGAGGCATTCATATACAATACAATATAATTTAGCGGTTAAAAATTTCCCGTTAACATTATCAAAACTTTTAAAGGGATTTATCAATTATTGACATCATCAATTATAAGATTTTTGTCAGTGTCACATGTATAGCTTCCCTTATTTATATGAATTGGATTTCAAAGTCTTTATTTAGTGAATTCCACAAACTTAAGAAAGAATATACGGTGTTTTAAGAGTTGTGTTTATTGATTATTTCAATTAGTATGAAAATTAAGATAAAACTAGAGAAAGATATTAACGGTGTGGATTTTGGGTTTTTTTTGTTTCGTTGTTATGTGAATATGAATTTTATCTTGGAAATTTTAAGAGTGTAGATGTGTGATAAAATGAGTTTTATAAATTGAGAACAGATATTGAATGAGTTGAATGGAGATGAAATGGAAGCAAAGAAAAAGAAGATATTGATGAAGATAATGTTTTGTTTTCATTTTGACATGTTGTGTAATTATATGTTATTATGGTGATGATTAAGTTTAGTATGCATATGAGTAGCTTCTGTTTTAAATATCACTTCTTTTCAAACCTTAGTAAATATTTTTGATTAAAAATATTAGTATTAGATTACTTGATAAACTTAACATAAATTGAAGATGTTTTGTATTATAATTAGTTAATAATTTAATCATTTTATGTTTTTTGGTTATGTTAAAATTTTATAGATATAATTGTTCAAAAAATAACATTTTTATTAATTTAAAAACAATACCTATATTATAGATTTTCATAAAATACTTCTATAATCACGTGCATAGCATGAGTAAATACCTAGTGTAATATATATATATATATATATATATATATATATATATATATATATATATATATATATATATATATATATATATATATATATATATATATATATTCTCTCTGTCCTTTATACTTTGCACAAGTTGAGAAATAAGTGAAATTTATTGAAAACGGAAATTGAGTTGGAAAATAAGACAAAAAATAAGCGGAAGATAGAAATAAGTGATTAAATTGGAGAAAAAGTATAAATTTGAGGATGAGATTAAAAGAAGAAGAGTGAGACTATTGTAAAAAAAATAGTGCAAAATTAATAAGACAAACTAAAATTGAAAGAGTTACAAAATACAAATTGAGAGGGACAAATAAAGTAGTATATAACCTTGGTAATTATGTATATATGTATAATAATTCAAGAATTCATTCTTTCTTTGTAATAATTC